>NC_134114.1:67822500-68065000 GCF_040939455.1 Microcebus murinus
CTCAGCAACACTGCAACTCTAATCAGAAAACATATTCCATGTGTAGCTGGCTTCAAATTGTTTCATAACATATCCCTTAACAAAAGCTGGAGCTAAATTTAACTACATTACATTTCAGACAAAATATTCTCCCAAAAGCTAATAAAATTAAATCAGCGCATGTTGAGTAGTACCCTGTATACGCCAGCTACTGTGCTAGGCATTAAAGATACAAATGTGTAAGAGGAGTTTCTCACCCTTTAGAAGCTTATAGTCATTCCAGTTTAGCTAAAGATAGTCTACTGCATAATAAAGAATTGTTATTCACACTGTCTTTACACAGAAAAACTGCTCTGAGAAAAGAAAATGTATTAAAATCTTCCAAAGGGGCAGCCACATTGAAAACACTCAACCAACTGTTGAAGTCAATTAAACCACTGAATGGTAAGTGTTTGCAAAATTGTATGAGTAAAATTGTTAAATTGAGGTAATTGGGATTAAACACTATAGGTGAGACTGAACAAATCTTTTTCATAGAAATATTAGGCAACATTACCGTTTTCATTTTTATTGGGTTTATCACTTGTTTGTGGGTGGACTTAACTTATTTTTCCCAAACAAAAAAACTGATTATTAAAATAAAATCATAAGCATAAGTAGCATATGTTCTCATGGTCTATGGTCACTTTATACCTGATCTTCCAACTAAATGGAAACTGTAGGCTTTTAGTTAAAAGTATGAAATAACTTGCTTCTGCCAGTGTAATTATCAGTGAACAAAATTGGTAAGAGTAAAACAACATCAATTGGAATTAACCAGCATTTTCAACAGAGGCCTCAAACTCAGTGGATAAAGGAATCAAATTACTTTTTCAGTCCTCAGTTATCATTAAAGTTTTTGAGGCTACAGAGAGCAAAAGCTTGTGTATTTTGTTGCCTTTGCTTTTTTACAGATTATCATAAAATTGTATCCCCAGAAGTTATCCTGAACACTACATTTTCTTAAGAATGGTTTTTGGTAAGTCAGGATTATGTGATTAAGGTTTCACAAAGTCTCAACTGGAATTAATTTCTGGAAGACACTATCCCATATCCCCTGATTCAGCATTTCATTCTTGATGGAGTCACAATAATGCCAGCCTAAAGGCAATTTTACCAGCCAATTTTCACTCTATTTTTAGATTATTATTATGATAATATGCGTGATACATCTGAGAAAAGGAAGCAAAATAGTGGTCTGAAAAACTACAATATTAATATTTATAAAGGTGAGTTTTATGAAATCTCAATTTTAGCTAATTTTACTTCAGAGTATAAAAGAGCACTCTTTAGGCACAATTTGTTCATTTTTGCTCACTCATCTAACATCTTAAACATCACTTTATAAATGAGATGTTGCATTTTCATAGTTTCTCATATAAGCATAAAAACAAAACTGGATATGTTACTATTGAAAAGAAATTGTACTGTTGTCAGATTTCTCAAAAACAAATATGGAGATTTTTTTTCTTAAACTCAGCTTGAAGATTGATCAATTTTGCATAAACTTACTATGATGCATATCTCATGCAGAGGAAAAGGGAAAGCATATCATTTATTTTTTATTTATAAGCCATTCAAAATAAGTGAAAGTAGTAAATCCATGAACCCTAAATTGTTAAGACCCTTTTTTTCAGCAAATGTGTAATACTTTTGAAGTCAGCAGATGTACTATCTGTACAAATATAGAACATACTTATTAATGGTCCAAAGTTAAATAAAAACGTTCATTTACAACTGAAGGACTTTTATTAAATGTATGTACACTAGATTGGAAGTGCTATTTTCTTTAGAGAAGCCAGTTTTTCTGATAAAGATTTTGAAAATTGAGATGGGATGGGAGCTATGTATGGGAATAGAGATTGCAATCCCTGTATTTAAATTAATCCACAATATTTTGAAAGCAAATAAAAATCCATTTTTATATCTTGTTTATAATTGAGTCAGGTCACAACCTCTTTGACAATTACATAATATATGTTATTTATGCCACAAAACCTTTTTGATCTTTGGTTGACTTGGTGTTTTGACCTTGCCTCAGAATACAAAGCATTTGTGTTAACTGATGGAGAGGTCACCGAGTTTACAGCACAGTTTGGGTGTTTTATTTTAATAGTTCAATAATAAGGTGAAGGGGAACACTCCTGAGAGTGACCATAACAGCTTTATTGCCTTTTTGTTATTAAGACCTCTTAAGATAATTGTTTTCAAAATTATAATATGATCTTTTTAGAACTTCTAGAGTGAACACCAATTTATGCTGGTCATGATTCCCTCTTTGCTGTTTTACGTTGTGTTAATTTTCATTAAGTTCATTAGATTTAAAACTTCTTAGAAGGCTTATATAAGATGCATTGCTGGACTAGATACATACTCTGTATTTTTCCTCCTAAAGATAACAAGATATAACTTATGGTTCTATTCCTCAGAGTTACTATGTTAAATGTTTTAATGATTCTCATATGTTGATGTTATTTTTCTTTATTTAAATGTATTGCATTTTATAGGTAAAGAAATATTTAATATTTGAAAATTTACAGCAGATAATTTCATAAAAATATATTTCAATCAGACATATTAATATGAAAGCCTAATGTAGGTCTTAAAAGGCTTAGATAAACTTCAGAAAAAAACATCTACATGCTTTTCTAGAATGTATCATCTGCATAAAACATCTAAATGTTCAATTTCTAAAACAGCAGTCTTTAAATGAGGTTAGTTTTCCCTAAAGCCATGAAAAGTCTAGATGACTTTAATTTTAAAAAATTTTTTCTAAATATTCCTCTGTAAGTGAGAATTTATGATCATTTTACTTACAGTTATACAGCCAAGTCCAGTGAAGGCTTTATACACATTGGGAAGCATGATGATCCCCTTTTGAAAAGCTATTTCAGCTAGTCCCAGAGTTTCAAATGTAAAAGAAAAGCTTACAACTGAGGGAATAAACAGTTTATTAAGGAATTTGGAATGCAAAACTTCTTTATATACTATTTATTAATAATTAGCCAGTTTTTTTATTAGTCATCATACCTTGAAAGATTTTATTTACATAAAATCATGGTAAAATTTTTTTCATATATTTTTTTAAAGTCAGTATCTTCTTATGGACAAGTTTTCTATTTATTCTACAAATTTACCTTAAATATTTTCTAAAAATTTACCAAAACAAAAAAGAAATGAATTAATTTCATTATAGTTTTTAATATTTTAATGTGAAATTGATTGATGTATAGTTGACATACAAATACACAAGTGTACTGATTGATGAAGTTTGACAAATCTGTACATCAATCTGTAAGCTTCATCATAATAAAAATATTGAATACTTTTGTCACCTCAAGGATAACCTTGTTACTCTATGGAGTCAATTTCCTCACTACCTGGAATTAGACAACCACTGATCTGATTTCTATTACTATAGAGCAGTTATGCCTGTTCAAGAATTTCATATAAATAAAATTATGAAGTTTTAATTTTTTGGTCTGGACTTCTTTGTCAAGAATGATTTTCTTGTGATATATCCAAATTGTTCCAATAATCAATAGTTCTTTTTAAAAAAATTTCTGATTAGTGTTGCATTTCATTATTAACCAAAGTTTATTCATTCATTTATTGATGGAAATTTTGGTTTGCTTTCACTCTATAGCTATTTGAAAAATGCTTCTATGAGCATTTGTGCATGAGGCTTTGTAGATTTGTGTTTTGCTAACTATTGGGTAGGTGCCTTGGAGTGAAATTGCTGGTCCTTTTCAATTTCTTTCAGCACTGTTTTATAATTTTCAGTGTGAAGATTCTGGGATAAAACCCATTTGGAAATGATACACATATTTTTAATTACTTTCCTTGATTCAATTTGCCAGTATTTTTCTGTGGACTTTTTCATCTATATTCATAAGGTCTGTAGTTTCCTTTTCTTACAATGGCCTTGCATGACTTTTGTATCAAGTATGTCCTTTACTGATTTTTGTTTTAAGGTAATAATGCTGCTCTCCAAAACTAACTTGAGAAATATTTTCTACACTCTATTTTCTGAAAGCATTTATGTAAGCTTGAAATAATTCCCAACTTTAATATTTGATAGAAATCATGTGGTTCTAGGGTTTCATTTGTGGGAAAAATTTTTAATTACAAGTTCAATGTTTTTTATTAATAGTGATAGTTATATTTTTTATTTATTCTTTTTTTAAATTTTTTATTTTTTCATATTATGGGGGTACAAATATTGTTAGGGTTATATATATTGCCCCTGCCATTTTTATTTATTCTTGTGCCAACTATAGTAATTTTTACCATTCCAAGAATTTATCCATTCGATTTACATTGTTGAATTTATTAATGTTAATTATGTATAATATTCCTCCTATATAATTGTAACAGTCATAAATTTGTACGATATCACTTTTCTCATTTCCATATTGATAATTTGTGTTTTATCTTTCTTTGCTTAGTTCAGTTAAAGATTAATCAATTATTGTTCTTTTCATAGAACTAACTTTTGGTCATTGATTTTTTTCTATTTGTTCCATTGTCTAGTCTGTTGTTTTATGCTCTTATCTTCATTATTTATGTCCATCTACTTACCTTGTGATGTTTTTTCTCTCATACCTTGATTTATTAAGGTAAAATCTTATTTTACTTATTTTAGACATTTATTCATTACTAATGTAAGCATTTAAAGCTAAATTTTATTCTTTAAGTATTTTTTTAGCTTTATCCCACAAATTTTTATACTGAGTGTTTTTGTAATCTTTATTTTCAAAATATTGTCTAACATTTATTGTGATTTCTTCTTCTACTATGAGTATTTAAATATTGAGATAGATAGATAGATAGATAGATAGATAGATAGATAGATAGATAGATATGTTACAATTTGGGGAAATTTTTAAGTTGTTATTCCTCACATAATTCTATTATAATCAAAGCAAATAACTTCTATAATTTTAATTTTTTAAAATTTATTAAGTTATTTTGTGATTCAGCATATGTTCTATATTGATTATTTTGTGTAGGGTAACACATAGTGTAGATTCTGCTGTTATTGAATATAGTGTTTTATAAATTTTTTGTTTTATACATTCTTTAAATTGAGGATTTCAATATCATTATTAACATTTTGTACCTATTTGTAATGTCAGTTACAGAGAGAATGAAGATGAAATCTTTATTATAATCATGAAATTGTCTATTTCTTCTTTAGTACTACACTGCTTGCTTTATTTGTTATATACACATATACATATAGATGATATATAATATATATTTCAATTTCTATTTTTGCCTGCATAAACATTTACTTTTGCTATGTTTTATTAATTAATTTATCTTTTATCATCATGAAATTTCCTTCTTTACACACAGTAATATTCCTTATTCTAAAGTCAATTTTCTATATTAACATAGCTACTCCTTCTCTTTTGTAATTTGTGTTTGAATGGTATATATTTTCTTATAATTTTACTTTAACCTTTTGTATATTTATAATTATAGTATGTTTCTTAAAGATAACATATAGTTGTGTCTTGCCTTTTATCCAATCTGACAATCTCTGAGCATTGTTCTACTGACAGTTCTCCAGTAGGTCTTCTGTGCCCAGAGTCATGGAGTTTCATCCTACAAATGTGGTGCTTAACACATAGCCAAAATCAAAGACATTTCAGTAGATTTATGGAGCTCTTTCCTTGCATAGCTCGCTCCTCTCCCCTGGTCTACATGATAAAGTCAAGCCCCCTAAACTTCTACAGGCTCTGATCTCTGGGCTATCTACTAAATTCGAACATAATGCTTAGCTTATGTTCCTTCTTCATGAACCATAGCAAAAAAAAAAAAAAAAAAAAAAAAAATTCTCTCAGATAGAAAGCTGAAGAAAGATGAAGAGATGATATTTGTTTCCATCTCTCAGGAATCATAGTCCATCATTGTCTCTTATATAAAGTCATACAGCATTGGATTCATACATTTTGTGCAGTTTCTAGGTTTTTATAGACAGAG
The DNA here is from genome assembly GCF_040939455.1 of Microcebus murinus. Classification (NCBI taxonomy): domain Eukaryota; kingdom Metazoa; phylum Chordata; class Mammalia; order Primates; family Cheirogaleidae; genus Microcebus; species Microcebus murinus. The sequence continues at coordinate 67,828,510 of NC_134114.1, forward strand.
GGCAAGTCTAGCACCAGTAACAGAAGAAGTGCCAAGATCATAATTTTTACTTTAAAAACAGTATTTTCCTTGATTATCAAATGCATACCTATCATAGATAATTTTGAGAAGTCCTACAAGTCTTCAGAAGAAACAGACTTTTCCATAATTCTGTTATGCAATTCATTCTCTTTTTTCTTTCTTAGAGTTGATGACAGCTAATATTTCCCCTTGATATAGTTTGGATGTTTGGGCCCTCCAAATCTCATGTTAAAATTTAATCCTCAGTGTTGGAGGTAGGGCCTTGGGGGAGGTGTTTGGATCACGGGAAAAGATCCCTCATGAATGATTTGGTGCCTCCCCATGGCAATGAGTTATTTCTCACTCTATTAGTTCACACAAGAACTGATTGTTTAAAGGGTGTTGCATCTCCCCTCTCTCTCACTCCTTTTTTTGCCATGTAACACATCTGTTCCTTTTTACCTTCTGCCTTGATTGGAAGCTTCCTAAAGCCCTCACCAGAAGCAGATGCTGGCACCATGCTTCTTATACAGTCTACAGAACTGTGAGCCAAATAAACTTTTTTTCTTTATAAATGACCCAGCCTCAGATATTTTCTTTATAGCAACACAAAATGGGCTAACATCCCCCCACCCCATACACAAAAGTTTCTGTTGTTAAAAAAAAAAAAAAGACTTGGTTTACATATTTTCCAAGTGTGGTAGACTTAAAGTTATTTTTGATTCATTATCTTTACCTTGCTGCTTATTTTCTACCCTTCCTAGAATCATTCAGACAGACTATATGCAAGCATATAGAGGGTTTCACCTCTTCCCATGGTAAATCATTTATTTGACATTTGAATTTGAAACTCATGTTTGATACAGAATTAGTTATCTTTGAGAGTTTTAGAATCACAAGATGTGCCTTTTCAAAGTCTCATGAGTACCCAATAAGATTATTTTAAGTTATTTCCACAAATCAGGGCTTAAAGAAAAATATGTATCTATATTTTGTATAAATATGTACACATTTTATACATATTTGTATTACACATATTATACAAACACATATATGTATATTATACATATATGTACATATTATATGTATATATTATACATAGATGTATTTTTATGAATACATATAAATATGTATATATATTTTGAAAAATATGTATATATACATAAAAATGTGTGTGTGTATATATACATATGTGTACATATACATATACACTTTTTCCCCCCTCACTTCTCTCAGTCTGCATAGAATTGAAGAGAGTTAGGACATTGCTCTAGATTAAGGTTAGGCTTGAGGCTATATTGTGGCTGGTTTTATCTTCTATCCAGATCATTTAAAATTTCTCCAGATCAACAATAAAACTGTTTTACTTTCTTATCATTCAAATGTTCATTGGAGAAGCACTTATAATTTTCTTTAAGAACTTGTCCTTGGCATTCACAACTTGGTTAACTGTCATGAGAGGCCCAGCATTTGGCCTACCTTACTTTTGACATTCCTCGCTAAATTTAAAGCTTCAGTTAATGTAATTATCAGAAACAAAATGTAAAATAAAAATTATTAAAGTATTTAAATAGTTTGAAAATATTGCAAATTTTGAGAAGACAATATAAATAAAAATCAATATATTTGTAAAAACTTCAACTAGACAAGTGAAAATGAAAAATAAAAAATAGTCAAATCAGTTAGCTAGACATAGCAAAATAGAGAATTAGAGAAGTAGAATATATATTTCAAGAAATTACCCAGAATATAATTCAAATAATATAGAATGGAAAGTATTAAAAAGAGGTTAGAATACATGGAATGTGGCACATTTCTATTTAGTGTGCCATGAGAAGAAAATAAAATAACGACTAATAACTTTCCAGAATCATCGAAAAGCATAATTTTTCAGGTTCAGGAAGTTCAGAAAATCTAAAGCAGGAAAAATAAAAAAAAAATAAATATTTACACATATAACAGTAAAACTTCACAACATAAAAAGGCTATGTAACAGTAAAATTGAAATGAAAAATTTCTTATAAATAAAAAAAATTATAACTAATAACTTATTTAGTCTTAAAAAGTAGAAAATTATGTCCAGGCGCGGTGGCTCAGGCCTGTAATCCTAGCACTCTGGGAGGCCGAGGCGGGCGGATTGCTTGAGGTCAGGAGTTCAAAACCAGCCTGAGCAAGAGCGAGACCCCGTCTCTACTATAAATAGAAAGAAATTAATTGGCCAACTAATATATATAGAAAAAATTAGCCAGGCATGGTGGCGCATGCCTGTAGTCCCAGCTACTCGGGAGGCTGAGGCAGAAGGATCACTTAAGCCCAGGAGTTTGAGGTTGCTGTGAGCTAGGCTGACTCCATGGCACTCACTCGAGCCTGGGCAACAAAGTGAGACTCTGTCTCAAAAAAAAAAAAGAAAAAGTAGAAAATTATACAAATGAATATATAGGTTCAAAATTATGCAAATAATGACTGGAAACATGGACTTTTATACCCAACTAAACTGTCTTTTACCAATAAAAGTGAAATAGAGACGTTTTTAAAACAAACCAAAAAGTTATAATAAGCCAGCCATAATTAAATGAATTTCTAATGATATACCTCATGAAGAAGGAAATTGTCCCCTAAAGAAGGTCTGTAATGGAAGAAGAAATATGAGCAATGAAATTAGTAAACACATGGGAAAAGTTATATTTCTCAATTTTATAATAAAGCAAAAAAAAAAAAAAAGGGTGTCAGAGGATGTCTTAATCCAGTTAAACTGCTATAACAAACTATCATAAACTGGGTAGATTACAAACAACATAAATCTACTTCTCACAGTTCGTAAGGCTGGTAATTTTAAGATTAACACCGATAGACTTGATATCTGGTAAGAGATTATTCTGTTTTATAGCCAGTGCCTTCTAATTGTACTCTCCCAGGGTGAAAGGGTTGAGCGAGTTCCTTGGGGTCTCTTTTATACAGGCATTAATCCCAATCACAAAGGCTCTGTTCTCATAACTTAATCACCTTTCAAAGTTTTCATTTCTTAATAGCATCACCTTGGGCATTAGGATTTCAGTGTATACATTTTGGGGAGACATAAACATTCAGTCATTGGCAGAGGATATACTGATTAGGCATGAATAAATACAGAATTATCTATAATAAAATGTAAAGGAGTAATCATAAATAAAAATATTCTGAGGCCCTTATAACGAGAGGGGAATATAGAGATGTTGACTAATTTTAATATTAAGGGTTAATATGCATTTTAAACTTAGTCATAACCACAAAAAATAGAATAATTAACTGCCAGAATAATACAGGAAAGAAATGGAATTAAAGACATATTCTTTCAAAAGAAGACCTAGAAAAGAAAAAAAAATGGAGAAAGCATGATATAGAGCAAAACTGAAATAAAATTATTTAAAATAATCTAGAAGGAATTAATATCAATATTATATAAAAGTTCCAAAGCTCAGACCGACAAACTGGGAAAAAAATATATTATAATTTTTCTAATAAAATTATATAGCAAGCAATCTTGAAAACAGTAAAGTTGAAAACAAAAGAACAGAAAAAGCTATATCAAGTAAATACTAACCTAAAAACTTATTATATTAATATCAGAGAAAATGTACATTGAGTCCAAACATTATTAAGCTTAATTAATGATAAAAAGTACAATTAATCTGAGAAATAGAACATCATAAAATTCATTTGTCTAATAACAATGAACATTAGGAAAGCATATGTTGAGAGAATTACAGAGATATTGACAAATTCGCCATCAAAGCTGAAGGTTTAAATTATTTTCACAGTTTACTAGATCAGGAAATCAATATTGACAGGATTTATAATATTTTTTAAATATTCTAATAAAGATAAACAATATTTTGAAGCATAGATAGAATACTCCTAAAATTTGACTATATGCTATTGCAAACAATAAGCACTGACAGAAATCAATGAATGTGTATCATACAAACATCCTCTATGACCAAATTGAAATTAAGGTAGTATTTAGCTCTAAAAGATCTTCAAAAATGTATATATTTCAAAATATTTACTTCTAAACTTACATTTAATGAGATACATTTTAAGATAGAGATAAAAAATAATACAAATACTTCATATTAATATAAAATTTATAGAATGAAACTTATATGATGCCTGAAAGGAAATCTATAATCTTAGGCAATTATCTTTCTTAAATGATTATATTACTAAAAATATAGAAAACTTTACTAAAAAATAAAAATTAACATGACAGAATGAAACCAAATTAAGTACAATGGAATTATTATCAAAAACAAAAGAGCAGATTGCAAGAAAATAACAAACTAGAATGGAAAGGAAACATAAAGCCAAAAATTGGTTCTTTATAAAACTAATAAAATTGGAAAATCTTCTAGAAAAAAATTGAGCTAGAAAGTTAGCACAGATAAACAATATTATGAATGGTAAAAGTGATATGAATACAGACTGAGAAAAACAAAACATTTTAGAAATTTATTCCAAAATCATGAAAATTGTGATTTAATAAATATTTTTCCTAGAACAAAATTTAGCTTATTTGCATAAAAAATAAAATTACTTAATATTTCTATAGTCATTAAAATTAAATCAATATTTAAAAATTAATGACTCATTTCATAAAATAAGGCCATGAGTTCTATACAGTTGTTATTGATTTTAAAGCCTTTCAAAAAACCAAATAAATCTAATCTTCTACTTATATTTTTAAACAACAGAAAAATAGATTTTAAAAGTCATATTAAATACTTCTGGGTACATTTAGATCAGACCAATATAGACACTAAGTCTTATTCTTTTCATTTACAATTATAGATGCAAAAATACTATTTACCTTTGATATGTAATGCCACATTTTTCATAGATATGGTTTCCATATTAAATGGGTCAATTTCTAGGTTCTTACTACATTCTATTGGTTTGTCTGTCCCTGTGTTAATAATATTATCTTAAAAGATTATAGTTTTTATAGTGAGATAACTGGTATCTCCACCTTGTTCTTCTTCAAAATTATCTTGGGTATTCTTGACCCTCATATATTGTATATCAATTACATTGTGACAGTCTATGAGATTTTGTTTAAATTACACTGATTGTGGAATTTTCATACTCTTGAACATGTTATTTTCTCTTAATTTCTTTGTTAGTTACTGTGATTACTATCATTATATTTTCTAATTGTTGGTGGTATACAGTAAATTCAATGTCTTTAATATATGTATTTTGTATCCAGCAATACTCCTGAAATTCATGATCAATTCCGATAATTTGTCTCTTCCACTTATATTTCCAAATATGGAAGTATATTTCTTACTTTCCAATTCTTATATACTATGACTTCTTGTTTCAATATTGAATAGAAGCTGTGACAATGAGCTTCCTTTTTCTTGATTCTAATTTTGAAGGAAAGGCACTGTTAAAAATAATATTTGGAGTTACAACTATCTTGAGTTTAAGAAAATTCCATGTATAACTTTTTTGAGTTTTATCATGAACATAGGTTGAATTTTAGTGAATATGTTTTCTCCATAATTTTCTTATTCTGTTAAATATGGAGAAAAGTATATTAATATATTTCTTAATGGTAATTGTTTTTACATTTCTGGGATATTTCTAATTTTTTCATAATGATATATTATTAATAATTAATGTCTTTCTATTGAATACCTTTATATACTTTTACATTTTAAATATGAATAATTTTTCTTCCTGTCTGTCTTTATCATCATAGTAACCTTTATCATCTTGATAAAATGAAAGGCCTTGTAAGTAAAATTCTATAGTCTAAATCTCACAGGTAGAGTTAAGTACAAAATGAATTAATATTGAGAATAATGACCTCTTAGTTTATGAATAAACCTCACACATTGTTTTTAAAATGAAACAAATAAATAAATGTCATTTTGTCCTCCAAACTACCATCTAACCATCTGAATAAAACAAGTCTGTGATAGAAAAGAAATCCTACAATTAAGAAGATGATGAGTTAATAATGATTATCGCAGATTTACAAATCAAATGCCTCTATTTCTTTAGATAAGGAAAGAAGAAAGGCAAGTGAGCAATAAGGAAGGAATAAAATCTTGCAAAAGCACTGACTAGCAGTTCTGTTTATAATCATAACAATGCAGTCATGCTAACAGTGATCACTGTTCTAAGAGTTCTTCCATGTGAGTAAAAGGTAGCATAACTTTGAGTTAGCTTATGAAAGATTATCTGACCTACTAGGAATTCCTTCTGAAAGACTTAGAAGGAAGAGTAAAAACTTTCATAGAGTAAAACCTGGCACATAGCCAATACTATCGTTTGGTTTTTGAACAAATTAATGAGCAATAAAATGTCTAAAGCACATGTACCCAATCAATTTAGCAATTTTCTATACCTATGGTATTTTATTTAAGTTATAAAGAATTGTGTGAACTTGACTTTTGGGAACATTTATTACATCATGTATTTGTTTTATTTTCAACTATATGATATTTCTAAGACTTTATCAAAAATATCCCTAGTATTGGAGAGAAACCACGCTATTTTTATTTAAACTAAAATATTTTTTTAAATTTATCATGGAGTATTAGACGTGTCTTATAGGGTAGAACTGTGGATCAGTTAATATATTCCCTTTGGACTCAATTTTTATGTGTCTTATTCAACAATCAAAAAGTGTGAATTGGAAATTACCACAAGAAAAATATATTCCCTGGGAAAAAATTAAGAATAAAAAGATGATACATATAGAAAGAAAGCAGGAGAGAGAGAGAGAGAGAGAAATCCTAAATCAATTGTTAATAAATAACAACTATACAGAATTTGAATAAAACTAGGCAAAATCAAAGTGTTTAGAAATGGATATGACAGCACCCAGAAATATTATTTTCATTGAACTTCTATGTGTAAATGGGTAGGTGGATCATTCTCTCTGAAAATTATGCTATGAAAATGTTCATGACATTATTTACTGTGAGTAACATATGCATATACATGTATGCTCATTTTTTTTTACCATTTCATGTCTAATGAAACTTCAAGGGAATGGTTAAATGCAGAAAATAATTAAATATAAAGTGTTTGGAAACCTAGAAATGGAAAAGCAAAAGATGCCTGTGTTAGATAACACTGTCCCCAAATCCTAAGTACAGCATCTTTAAAAATGAAAGGTGATGATTGACTTAATTGAGTGGGTCAGCTCTGAATCTTTGACTCACAGTGCTGTGACTCAACTTTCTTAATTTTTATGAGCCTTAGTTTCTTTATCCATAAATTGCGTGGATTATTGAATAACAATTATTGAATTATTAAATAAAAATCTATAACTTGTAGCATCAGATTTCTAAGAAAGTCTGGAATGAATGTGAAAACATAAAATTTTTTTCCTTCCCTGATAGGTTCATATAATTGAAAGCAAAGAGTGAAAATGCTTTGAAATTATCCATGTCGAATCATGGTCAAAAAGAGGAAATTATAAATTCACTTATACTCAAATATTTTTTTTCTCAAATGGGTGAAACTAACTACTGCAAACAATTTTATAACATAGCCTCAGGATGGATCTTTGAAAAATATTACTTGAAATGGGAAAAATGATAAAAAAGAGCTGTCTAGAATAGTTAGGCATTGCAAATCTTGTTAGGAGTTTGCAGGTGTAAAAATAAACCTGTAAAATGGAACAAATTTTCCAACTTGAAATTAGAAATGTGGCCCATGTCCATTCTTTAGAAAACTGATCGTTGTTTTTATTTAAAAGCAGACATCTGTAGCCACTCCACAGATTATGAGAATTGTGATCAGAAACACAGCATATGGTAGCAAGTGATGAATCTGAGGAGACACAGCTAAGTTTAGATCTAACTAAAATTTCTAGGTTTCACTTTAAAACCAAATGTAAGAAACATTCTGGCATCATTTATCATTACATGAAGTTAATATATGATGTTCTCATTCTTAACTGGTCCCTTAAAACAGAAGTATAAATGTAAAGCACACTTTCTATCCGAACTTTCTATTTGGTCTTTCCAATAAACACTTGTGTGTGTTTTTTTAATGATGATAAATATGCCAAAAAAAGACTGAACATAAGAGAAAAATAAATATAAATATGAGTACATATTATATATAATTTCAATTGAATATACAGGTATAAAATTCCTAAAACCTATAAGTATATTAAAATTTTGCATATAGAGGAAAGCAATTCTGATAAAATTTGGATAGTTGATTAATTAGCTTTTCCAGATTATTTCCCATATTCTAGACCAATATGATGATATTCATTCAGTCAGTCATAGTTATACAATTGACCTGTATAGATAATGTAAAGCCTATCATTTTTAACTCTCAAAACTTATTTTCAAAAAGTTAACCTATAATGATATATGCAAAGTAAGTAATAAAGTCTCTTTGTTCAAAATGTATACTGAAAATAATGGATGTAATCCTATTTGTAAATATCCATTGTATTCCATTCTGATATCAACATAAGATGTGAGACTTTTATTCAAAAATACCTTCATGTTAGTGGAGTAGGTACAGGGGCCGTTATCTTCTAGGGCTAACCAAACACCAGAGAGCTCTTGTCCATTTTCCTAATTTTAAGATACATTTAGGTTTAGTTCTGCATTGTGTCTTTGCCCCTTTCAGAATGATTTTACCATGCTACTGATCCAGCATATATGGCCTATTGGAGTAATGCCGAGGCCATCCATCTATAATTCTTCACTACTTACATATTTAGACGCGAGAATTATTGTATTGGCCCTGTGCGATTTAGAGATGTGTGTATAGAGGAGGGGCAATAGGTGTGTGAGAGGCTCTCTCCAGCCTATTTCCTAAAACCATCATGAAAACACTTTTCTTTGTTTGTTTTTGATCTGTTTTTTCTTACTTTCTGAAGTCTTAGGTTAGTGGCTAAGAGCACAAAACAATGAGCCAGACTACTGTTATTCATATTCTAGTTCTTGAACTTATTTGCTATGAATATTTGAGAGAGTTATTTAACTTCTCTGTATTTTCTGTTTGTAAATAGAGGAAGTAGTCGTTTTATAGAGTTTTTATGAGGCTAAAATGAAATAATCGATGAAAGTAATTTATATCAGTCCCTGATATATAATAAATAGTCAACAAATGTTAATAATTATGATTTTTTTTACTATGATTTACCATTATTATCAACTACCTCTATACTGGGCTTTTCCCAGGAAAGATAATACCAATCTTTCTGTGGTTCAGCTCCTCAAACCTATTTGTGTGTTTGTCAAGCCCCTATTTTCAGCCAAATCTTAGAGAAGGAAAAAGTAGAAAATCTCCTTAGAAACCTATACCATCTGAGGTCTTGGATATGAGACTGATTATTACCATTATCCTTTCACAACATTCTTTCCCATCTCATAAGAATCTTTATCTGGTCTCCTCATACTGGAAGGATTGGGATCTTAGAAGCCTACCTTTGACTAATCATGCATTCATTATGGCCTATTTTTCCTCAGAGTCTGGGGTTTCCAAATTTAAAATTGTCTTCTAAGCTTCTACTGTAGCAAAACTTTATCCCAGCGTATTAGATACATATTATTTTAATTTTAATTGGAGTATAACAAACTATCACATATTTAGCAACTTAAACTAATACTCATTTATTAGCTCATAGCTCTCCAGATCTGAAGTCCTGGTAGGCACCATTGTATTTTCGGGGATTCACAAAGGCAAAATCAAGGTGCCAGCCAGTCTGGGCTCTTATTTGGACGCTCTAGGGAAGAATCTGCTTCCAACCTCCTCATTGCAGAATCCGGCTTTATGTGGCTAGAGGACTAAGGACCCTGATTCCTTGCTGACTAGTGGCTCAGGATTGCTCTCAGTTTCTAGGGACCTCTCTCAAGTTCTTTTTATGTATGTTCCATTTGTCAACAAGCAACAGTGCATCATATGTTCCTGGTGCTTCCAACCTTTGACTTCCACTTTTGCTACCAACTGGAGAAAACTTGGTGCTTTCACACAGCTCACTCACATGATTAGGTTAGGGCCGCCCTGATAACCTCCCTATTTTAAGGGCAGCTATCTAGTAACGTTAATGGCATTTGCAAAATTCCTTTTGCCATGTAACATAACATGTTTATTAGAGTAAGATCAGGTCATGAAGATCATAAAGGCTATTTTAGAATTTTGCAAATCACACCCAGGTAATGGATATGTGAAGATCTTATGGGGTTTGCTTCTATGGGGAAGAATCAGGTTAAGCAAAACTGACAGGAAGAAACATTGTCAAATAGTATTTAAAGATATTTTACTAACACATGCATGTGTGTTATTTTTATATATGGTTGCTTGCCCAAATAATAGCTTCATAAATGAATATTAAATGAGTGAATGAATAAAAGTGTCATTGGAAACAAAGCCCTTGTCATATTTCTCTGTTTCCCCTACTGTCGGGATGATTGCTAAATATTAATTTAGTCATTTTTTTTCCTAAGGGAAACCATTCCTTACTGCATTATTTTTTTAAAAACTTAATATCTATTTTTCAAATATGATTTAATTGGGTTTATTTAATTTAGAATAGTATTCCATTTCTTATAATAATGGAATATTTTTGCTATTTCAATTTTTTTATTTCTGAATTTTGTTATTTTAAACTTTGTTTTCATTTCTGTTATCGAGTATTGTCTGAATATTTAAAATTTTTAATTTTTTGGAGGATTGTTGGTTTACAATTTTCTTTTTTCTATAAGGTGTTAAAATTTGCCTTGAATATAATTAAGAAAACCATGATAATATCAAAAAGTAGGTTTGTTCCTTTAAAAACCCAATCTATTTGAGGAATAACTTAAAGTAGGTGTATTATTCTCTACAGCTCTCCTGTAAAAGAAATATCCATTTTTTAAGAACTTCATTGGTAAGTTTTTGAAAAATTATACGAAATCTAGAAAGTACAGAAAATACAAACTTTAAAAAAAATGCTACACGTGATCCTATAGCCTGCGACTGTGCGGACGAACCAGGCTCGGCAGGTAAGTTTCAGATTCAAGAATTAAAAAGCTGCCTTTATGTTGCTATTTTTCTAACATGCACAGGATTTTATACTTTTGTAGCTACAGAGAAATACCAACTTTTTCATTTAACTCTTTTATTAAAGTATGTAATCCAGATAGTAGGAATATACCATTACTTTGTCTAATGAAAACAGAATTTAGCATTTCAGCCCTTTTATTTGTCTTGATTTAATTCACTCGAGGAGTTGATATATTTGTTTTGAGGAAAACACTTCAGTAGTTAGGAGCTAATATGCTAAGCCTTATATGAAACCACAGAAAGTTCTGTTCTCTAGTTTTTAAAGTTGTGCTTTTCTGGGGAAATACATATTTTAGACTTTAGAAGGACAGCCTTCCTTCACCATAGTCATCTACATAATTTATTTGCAGTCCATGCCTCAAAGACATTTCCTTTTGAATTTCAGCCTCAGAAGTCACTATTTCCATTTGAATCTTTTAAAATCTTTTACAAACTTCTCAGATATAATCTCTCCCTTCATCCTATGTTGCCTTGACAAAATTAATGACAAAATACTAAGATATTTCACACACCTGCCCCTTACTGAGAATCTCTGAATTCTGTGAGCATCTGTTTCCTGTTGCTGCTAAAGAGCAAGAAATCTAATCATGAATAGTGAGAAAGGACAGAATAGACTTCTCAATTTTATAGGCAATTAGCCAATAGAATTTAATGTGTAATTTCCATTATTAAGGGATTTCAATTACCTGATAAGCAAGATTTTTCTCTTGTAAAGAATGAGGTAGATTGGAGGACTTTTTGAAATTTCTGCTCTGTTTTATAAAAGAATATTTTACTAATACTGAATGATGCCTTTTATTGACTATTATTCTACACACAAACATGAAAGAGAGAAGACAAGTGTTATTTAACATAAATATCAAAGAATGTGTGCATATTTTATGAAGCTGCAGTAATTGATAAATCTAGAAGAGAGCGAATCAACTGAAGATAGTTATCTGTGGGTAATTCTATGATCAGCTACAAAAATGTATTCCTCATCTACTCAGAAAACATGCTTATATAAAGAAGAATGGCCAGATAAGCATAAATTTTATATAAGACTTTATCATTTTCTCTACTTAGTTGAACTCCACTAGAGTCCTTTTTTTTTTTATGTCACAGGAAGGAAAATGTGACCATTACTGTCATTTCTTTTTTTTTTTCTGTTAGTGAAAATTGCAATACAAAATAGGTAATGCAACTCTACTGCTGCCCATGAACAGTAGTACCTCGGAATATCTCTACATGAAAGCTTATTTTACTATCACTTAAGGAACTCATTACCCTTTTATGAGGCTTACATGCTGCTTTACAAATATAGCACTCTAGTAACATTATGGAAGCGTCATTATTCTTGCCAGTGGCATTTTTTAAAGCAAGGAAAAACTAGTTTGAAAATAACTTCCTTAGTGTTCTTAGTCTTTTGTACTATGCTAATATTTTCCCACACTTTTGTTGAATTCTTAGTTTTATTTTAGCTTTTCTACCATCTGGAGGTTATTAAAATGTGAGAAAGCATGTATAATTCTGATTTAATTGTTGAGATAAGAAATTTTGGATCATCTTTAATAGAACAGGAAAAATTCAGGTTGATTTCTACATAGGAGCCAATGGAAGTTCAACATTAACATTAGTTTTAACATCAACACCGATGTGATTCAAATATTGGAACAGATTATTTTTTAGGTCCAAATAAGTCCAAGTTAGAATGTAGATACATCACATTAGCAGTTATGGAGGTATGTGACAAATTCTAAGGAGAAGTCTGCCCCGAGTTGTTTGCTATTAATAAAAACTAAGATATGAAAATTTGTGAGTGATTTAGTTTTCATACAGAGACAAAAGATTCAAGGTTATTTTTAAACTATCATTACCCTCATTTACTATATGATGTTTTCCTTGAATAAGAAAGTTGATGATTAAGTTATGGTAAAATCTTGGGAATTACACAGTGTGTTGCAGGAACGTGTCACCCAGGTAAATATTATTTCGTGTGGTGACATGATGAAAATAAGAGTGCAAACAACCAATTCATCAAGTAGTATACTAAATTCTCTAATTTAGGGCTTCTTAATTTAAGACATTCCTATTAACTCACCTATCTTTTAGAAAAAGATAATTTAAATTGCAATAATGAAATAGTAATTTTTCCAAGTGAAAGTCAATGACAGACTTTTATGAGATGTCATTAAGTGTATTTCTATAGAGAATAAAAATGACTTCTTCAATTCAGGTGAATTCAGGTGGTGGTAATGTCCCAAGTACAAAAGAATGATAGCTAAGAAATTGTTAACTTTCTCTATTGCTCTAGAAAACTCAGTTTATTCCCAATAACTGTTAATATCCAATAACTGTTTCAAAATATGAATAAATTTGAATTATTTGATAGTATTAATCAACCACCTCTTTAATAAATACCTACCAGACTACAATCTTCCCAAACAGAAAATAAAGATTTTTCTATACATCATTGGAAAAGGACATCCAAGGGATACCTGTTCAACTTCATTTATTTATTTATGTTTGGCTGGCCCTGATTTGAACCAAGATGTATGCCAGGGCAGCTGGGGCTAGATGATACCACAGGGATATGAAAAATTCATAACTATAAAGTATCAGGTAATGAATAACAAATGTAGTTACTATTTTGTACATGATATGACAGTTAGTTATCAAATGCTATATGTTTTTTCGTACAGTGAAATCTCATTATAAAAGTATTAATAGAGATTTTATTACCCATCCAGGAACTTCTAGAAGGCTACACAAAACATTAAAAAGGGAGCCAGTCTAACTTATTATGCAATGTTGATGTTATATTCTAAACATAATTTGTAGTTTTATAACTAAACATAAAAATGTGTCAAGTAAGTTTGTTTCAAATTTCAAATTTCCAGATGGACAAACAAGGCACCTGTATATTTGGTTCAATTAATTCCATGTTATAATATGCTAATCCAATTTTATTTTAATTGGATTCAAGGTGATATTTTTTAAAGGTCTAGACACTTGACTTTGTAATTCTTATGAATGGATCTGTGATCTTTTTTTTAACCAAGTAATTACTGGCAAAAATCAATGTTCTCTTTTGAGAAAAGTCCTGATTTACAATTGACATAATGTAAACGTGACATTTCTCTTCCACTAACTCTATACATTCCAATTCATCCTTCCCTATCTTAATCTCACTTCATGGGTGGAATAACATATGTTCAGTTATGAAAAAAATCCAGAGAGAACAAAACTGTTCCAACACTTTCTGCTACCTGGTATAATTGTTTGACTTAGTTGTGTTTTAGCCTAGCCAAGTATTTTTTAGACACAAAATGTCAATGCACAGTATCTTCGTGGCACCTGGGTATTGGTAAAGACAGAGAGCCATGTAACAAAACCAAGCCTCACAATTCTCCTATTTCAGAGAACTGGCTTTCCAGGAAACAAGATATAACCAAATTTTAGTACAATGTGTTGAACTATTTGGGCTTACCTGGCTTACTGTACTGTAAACCCTTGCATGCAGAGGATGCTATAGGGAGTATAGATAGGAGGCTCTTTTTCTAACTGAGTTGTTTGGGGATGGCTTTGAAGAGGCAACCCAGCAGAACTGAGTCTGTAGGAGTAGGCAATTGTCCTGTCAAAGTGGCAAAGGCATTGTAGGTAGAGGAAATCACAATGGTTTAAGGGTTTGCAAGGAACTACTGGTGATAGAAGACAGGGAGTCAGGAAAAGTGAAGCTAAAGGCACACAAAGTTTAGGTCTCAAAGGTGTTTGAGTTTCCTGCTTAGGGATGTGCTCAAAAAAAGTGCTAGTTATTGTGAATGCCTTGGGGAAGTGTATGAATCATCTGCACTGCTAAGATGTAAACACAAAAATGGTTAAGTACAGATATATGTGACAGTTCAAAGCATCAGTAAATGAGGAATAAATCAGGGGAGATGCCATATGGCATTTTCTATTCTCCTACTATGTGCCAAACACTTTATATTTGTTATTTAATTTCACCCAGTTAGTAATAACCATCATGAACTGCTGGCACAGAAATTGAGATGTAACACAGTGCATTGCCTAAGAACATGAACTCTGCAGTCAGATCACTGGGATTTGAATCCTGTTTCTGCAACTGACAAGCAATGTGGCTTTGGATACTTTACTATATAGATACAGATATATAGATAAGGGCATTGTGTGTCAGTGCCTTACATATACAAAATGATTCATAATACCACCTATTTTATTGAGTCACTGTGGATTAAATGAGATAATGCATATAAGATGTTTAAAATTGTACCTAGCACATGCCAAAGAACAGATAGTTTCTATTTTTATTATGAACAAGTAACTTGCCCAAGGTCATGCAGCTATTTTGTAGTGGAATCAGGATTCATCCTGAGTCTGACTTCAAAGCCTGAGCTCTCTTTTCACTACCACAAGACAATGCATGATTAATTTCTAAATACAATGTGCAGACAAGAATTTCAGGGAAGCTCAGAGCTAGGAGAATTCATTTCAGGTTGAGGAGTCAGAGAGATCTTTATTGAAGTGGGATTTGAGGCAGGTCTTGAAAGATGAATGGTATTTTGAGAAACAAGGAAGAAAGACATGGGCATTTGAAGTGAACGTACTGCCGTGAGTAGATGGGTTGTGTTAGAAAAGTGCAAATATCCACAGATTGATACTTTTTTTTTTTGACTTTTGGTAATCCTAACAAAAGGAGTCATATAAAATTCATGTTAAAGGAAAATATTAACCTGAACTGTCACCACTCTAGTTGAGAAATGTTTTTCATTGTTAATGTTATTTTCAAGTATATCTCCACAGGTAAAGCTATTTTAAAGTTCTGATTATGTGAAGAATTGCAATTAAACTACTGTTTAATCTAGCATAATGTGGCATATTTCTCCTACTATAACATGTAACAATTGAAGAAAAAAACACTATAGTTGGTGTATGCCAAAGTTTATATACATGCATTTTAAATATTCTTATATAGTATATGTATGCACATAGATAAAGATCTAATATATGAATTATTACTTAAAGAAATCTCATCATTATTCAGAAACAAAATGCCTAAGCAACAATGCTGGATCATAGCATAAAATTTTAAAAATTCATTAATCATGTTTGTCAGCTGAGACTTTTTTAGTTTCATGAGAAAGAACTGTATCTGTATTATAGTTAAATCACTGCGTAAGGAAAAATGGATTGACTCATGAGTCATGTGAATCTAGTGTTCCAAAAAGGTCCTCTCTATGTTAAACACAATGTAATGTTCATAACTAAAACTCAAACCTTACCAATTTAGAAATAGTAATAATAATGGTTAACATATATAGGGTGCTTATGGAGTGTTTCAGGCATTGTTCTAAACATATCTTTTTAATAGATTAAGGGGGTACAAGTGATTTTATGTCCATTTTCCTCATATGGCCAGAACTGGTTCCCTCTATTAAGGCATTACTGCTGTGGCCCGTTTACAGGATGGGGGATGAACACAGAACATAAAAGAATGACACAGACACACAAGAACATTACATGACTCGAGTGCCCAATGCACTGATCACTTTATTTTTATACCCTCCAGACCCAAAGTTAGTTCCTTGTACGTGAGCATCTGAGCATAGCAGCGATAGCCATCAATTCCGGAGTTGTTTCACAAGGGAACAATGATCCCATGATCTCAGACCTCAAAACGATTACTTAAGGTGCCAGACATAGCTCAAAAACCAAGGCCGAGATAAGCAACGTTAAGCAATGCAGCCATCTGAAACACTTCTTGTTCTCTTTCCCAGCCAGCAGCCGGCCGCTGCAGTTATACCTGTCTTAGGTCGTCCCTCCCTTGAGGAATCTTACCTGCCATTGACTACCAACCATCACACGGGGCCAGGCATTGGGAATGTTCTCCTTATCAATATGGCCTCCACACTCCCACCACAGGGGCCCCACCATGTGAGAGCTGGGCAACATTTGCTTATGTGCAGAAACTCAGGCTTCTTGTTATGTCCCAAGGCAGTAACTGTGTCTGAAGAAATTACTGGCTACTGCTGCCTCATGTAGCACACGTACATTACAGACTATAGTGAATGATTAGTATAAGGCATAACTTTAGAATCAGCCCCCAACACATGACTGCTTGTTGCTGCGTAATCTTGAGTCCTAGAAGGCATACTGGTTGGATATCTAAAAGCACATCTTGGTCCCATACTGAAAATTTGAGTAAAAAATCTTCAAAGATGAGAGAAAATCACCACCAGGCTCCAGGTAGCCTTAATTAACACATAATGTTGTCCCTGTCTTAAATGTATGCATGTAATTATTTTATTTTATGTTATTTATGAATTTATTTATTCCCTTGGGTTTTGTTGTTGTTGTTGTTGATGTTTTAAACACACTTGCTTCTTCCTCTGGCAAAACATGAAGCCAGGAGCCATTTAACATTTATCTCTACCACCATAAATGACAATAATATTATTATCTTACAAGGTTGCAAGTATTTAATGGGCCAATGCATTTAATATGTTTTGAATAGTGTGAAACACACATACCTTAATAAATGTTAGCCATTGTTGTTGACTAGATCAGAGGCAACTGTTGAATTGTACAATATCAGCCTCTTCTTAGACTTCTTGACCATATTTGAGGCTTATCTCTTTTTAAAAGAGCTTTTGTTTGAAAGTTTTTCTTGCCTAATCCCACTATGTTTCAATGGAGTTTGACAGAAACAGAAGAGCACATTGAACAGAAAAATAATTGTTCAGTCTACTTCCTAGTTTCATAGATTTCCATGCTACTGATAGCTATATACCTCATTTAGATAACCCAAATACTTACATTCTTACTTCCATTTATTTTTTTAAACAAAAGTTGTGGTGAAATTGAAGCCATTTCAATAGAAAAACAAAATTTGTATGGTTGATTTACTCTGTTTCTTAATAATAATAATGAGGGCTATCAATTTAAAACTGGGTGGTTCTGTATCCCAAGTATGGTTCTAAGCATTTTTTGTTTGATAACTTATTTAATTTTCATAACAGTCATATAAATATTTTAATTACCAACTTACAAATAAGTAAATTGAGGTGCAGAGAAGTTAAATAATATTGCAAAGATAAAACTAATAAATTATGAAGCTTAAATTTATACAAGGACTACAAACTCATATTTTATCTATTAAAAAATGATGGTTTTTATCTCCTGTTGGGTGATATTTCTGTATTTCTTAAGATGTAAATGTGTTTATGCCCATCTTTAATAGTACTTTAAGCATTTTTATTCTTATTATCTTTATAGACTCATTCTAACTTTTTATCTTTTATAGTTAACTTCATAAAATTATGCTTAAATTACCCACTAGATTTTTTTCTCCCTCATGTAGATATGACTTGATATTATGAAAAGTAAAACACTCTGTCTAAGCTCAAATATTTTGGTCTCTGTGAATATTCCCCTTGAGGGGTTCTCTTCCTCTATACCTCATAAATCATCTAATCACTATCCGATTTTGTCATGTCAACTAAGTAGTTATAGATACATCACTAAGTGACATGTGATTTATAGTTCTGCTAGGTAATCTCTGATGGCAAATATCATTTAATGTCTTCTTCCATAGGACTAAGCACCCTTTATTAGTGACTTCTAAAAGTTTCTTAAAATTGAATAATAATTTTTTTAAAAAATAATATGTAACCAGAACTTCTTCAATGTATTTCACCAGACTATATGTGTGTGTTTTATAATTGACCTATGAACAATATGCTGAATAAGTTTCCATCCCTTGAGTTCAAAAATATTATACAAAAATTCTTAGGTAATCAACTCTGACTGAGTTTTATAAAATTTTCTAAAACATGTTTCAGTAGGTGGTTATACTTTTCTTTTAAATTTGTATAAAATATTTAAATATTATAAATAAATTATAAGACAAATGCATTCTCTCAAAGAATCACACATAGAAATCTTTTTAAAAAGTTATTACCAATCTGTGTAAAAATACAGCTACTTTTTAAAACTTTTCTCTAACCTTTATCATTCTATATGAGAAATACTGTTTGATAAAATGTCATGTTGAGAGAAAATTTTTGGATTTCATGTAAAAACAACTCCTACAAACCATATTCCATCTCTTTTATTCAACCTTTCTGATATTGGATTCTTTAATGTTCTTTAGTCATATCTCTTTATATGTAAATCTTGAAGTCAATGTCCATTTCCCTAGATATAGTACTGAGACAGGAATTTGAGGGCCCATGGTTATTGAGAGGGTATCCTCTTCAAAGAATCTGTAAATAAGTAGTAAAGCAAGAAGAAAAATGAGACTTGAACAAGAATGTGACTTAGATAAAGTCTAGAATTGGCCTTGTCTACAGAGGGAAGGTTCTAGACCATAGACCAGAGCTGTCCCCTTTATTCTGCCCAATTACCTGCCCATCCCACTCCAATGAACAGTATGATGTGCATAATGCCAATCTCTGTTATGTGCATTTATGTACATATTTTGTAAGTACAGTATTGAAATCTAATGAATTATAGTATAAATATTTCCTGAGACTTTGCTATTATTTTCTTCTTAATGTGCGATGAGGAATTTTTTTGTCAGTATATTTATATTAGCACCATATTTTGGTTAAAACTTCTCCATTGATAAACACAAATTATTTCCAAATATTTAAGTATAAAAAACAGAAGCAATGAACAATATAGTATCTTTATTTTGTAAATCTTAGTATGGATAGGTGCCAAAGTTGTAATAGAATTATGTGGATAAAATGAATGGATCAAAAAGTAACTATATTTTTGTTTAATTTTCATTATAGATTTTTCTCAAAATTGCTGCTGTAATAATTATAAAATTGTTTATTCTATAATGAAGTAGAAATAATACCAAAAATATTAACTGCTCAAATGGCAATACAACTAGAAACTAATTAATAATAGCATGAGAAAACAAACCAAAAAACCCTGCATAGAAAAATTGAAATATTTATTTAAAAAGTCTTGCTTTAAAGGGGAATACAAAGTAAAATTGAGGAAGTTTTAAAAATAATGGCAATAAAAATTATACATGAGGATGTGTAAGATACAATAAAAACAGAGTGCAATAAAAAGTTAATAGCATTAAACTATTAAAAACATATAAAAATATTAATTTACAAACTTAAAAAGTTAGAAAAGAAACAAAAAAGTAAACCACATGAAAACTGAGGCAATAAATTAATAAACATATAGTTATATGTTAATTAGAAAGAGACAAACAGCAGACCCAATAATTGGATAGAAATTATTTACAATCATTGAAGTAGAGAAACCCTAGGAAAACTGAACAAGATAAAAGATAGGAAGCACAAATATATAAAACATGAAATAAGAAGAGAATAATAATTGGAACCTTTAAAATTAATATATATGTATATATATATATGAAAATGATTTGTAGAACTTAGGCAAATACATTTGAAAGCAGGATGTAATGAATAATTTTCTAGGAAAAATATAATTGTCCAAAATAAACCCCTAAAAGAAAGCAAGTTTAGTTGAACAATTCCCATATAAGGAATACAAAGTTATCAACTTACAAAAAGCACTCAAAATGGTTACACATTGGAGAATTTTATTAAAACTTCACTTTTGCTAAAATTATAACAGAAGTAATAACATTATCCTAACTTACATTTACAAATATTAAGTGCAAAATTTTTTATATATTTATGGTTCATATCATCTGACAATTTTATTTTTGTAGGTATTATTTGGCTGCCAGGAATGTTACAAATGTTTCATTTCAGTCTATTACATGTTTTTAAAGAGAAGTGTACAATATTAAAGTATTCAATGATGCAGTCATTTTCTTTTTTTTAAATTTCAGAATATTACCTGGGCAGAAATGTTATGGTTACATGGATTGCTTTTGTACAGTTTGAGTCAAAGTTATAAGTATGCCCATCACCCAGATAGTGTTCACTGTATCTGTTAGGTATAAATTTACCCATCACCTCCTCAAGCCTCCTACCTACTTGATTTGCATTGAGTTTCACTTACACATGCTCACATAAATGTTGATCAATCAGTTACAATTTAATAATGAGTACTGTGGTATTTGTTTTTCCATCCTTATGATCCTACACTTAGAAGAATGATCTCCAGTTCAATCCAGGTTAATACAAGAGATATTCATTCAACATTTTTTTTTATGGTTGAGTATCCTTCATGGTATGCATATACCAAATTTTTTTAATCCACTCATATATTGATGGGCACTTGGGTTGATTCCACATTTTTGTGATCGTAAATTTTGTTGCTATAAAGGTTCAAGTGCAGGTGTCTTTTTTATAGAATGTTTTTTTCCCCTTTGGGTAAGTGCCCAATGGTGGGACTTCTGTCTCAAATGGTAGGTCTACTTTTAGTTCTTTGAGGTGTCTCCATATCACTTTCCCCAGAGGTTGTATTAGTTTGCAGTCACACCAACAGTGTATAAGTGTTCTTATCTCTCCACATCCACACCAACCTACTGTTGTTTGTGAACTTTTGATAAAAGCAATTCTCACTGGAGTTAGGTGATATCCTATTGTTGTACTAATTTGCATTTCCCTGATATTAGAGATGTTGAACATTTTTTCATATGTTTATTGGCCAATAGTCTGTCTTCTTTTGAAAATATCTTGTTCATATCTTTTGCCCATTTTAATGGGCTTGTTTGATTTTTCTTGCTGATTTGCTTGAGTTCTTTATAGATTGTTGTTACCAGCCTTTTATCAGATATATACCATGCAAGTATTTTCTCCCATTTTGTAGTTTGTCCATTCACTCTATTGATTGTTTCTTTGGCTGTGCAGAAGCTTTTTAATTTGACCAGGTCCCATTTATTTATTTTTGTTGTTGTGATTGCTTTAGAGTGTTCTTCATAAATGCATTGCCTAAACCCATGTCTATGAGAGTTCTTCCGACATTTTCTTCTAGAATTGTTATAGTTTCATGCTTTAGATTTAAATTTGTTACCCATTGTGAGTTAATTTTTGTGAGTGGAGAAAGGTTGGGATTCTGTTTCAGTCTTCTATATAGGTCACTATCCAATTTTCCCAGTACTATTTTCCCCGGTGTATGATTTTGTCTGCTTTGTCAAAGATCCGATGGCTATATGAAGGTGGTTTTATATCTGGCTTCTTAGTTCTGTTCCATTGGTCTATGTCTCTGTTCTTGTGTCAGTAATATGTTGTCTTGGTTACTATAACCTTGCAGTATAGCTTGAAGTGAATCAATGCCTCCTGATTTGTTCTTTTTACTTAAGGTTGCTGTGGCTATATGAGTTCGTTTCTTGTTCCACATGAAGAGTAGAATTATTTTTTCTAGATCTGCGAAAAATGACTTTGATATTTTAATGGTATTGCATTAAATCTGTACATAAGTTTGGGTAGTAAAGACATTTTACCAATGCTAATTCTGCCAAAACATGAGCATGATATATATTCCCATTTGTTTACATCTTCTGTTATATCCTTCCTCAGTGTTTCATAATTCTCCCTGTAGAGGTCTTTCACCTCCTTGGTCAAATACATTCCTAGGTATTTTATTTTCTTTGTTGCTATTGTAGAATGTATTGAATCTTTCATTTGATTCTCAGCTTGACTCTTATTGGCATATATGATTTGTATACATTGATTTTGTAACCGGAGACTTTGCTAAATCATTTATCAATTCTAGAAGTCTCTTGGCAGAATCTTTGGGGTTTTGTAGATATAAGATTATATCATCAGCAAAGAGCAATAGTTTGACTTCTTTCCCCATCTGGATATCCTTTATATTCTTCTTTTGCCTGATTGATCTGGCTAGGACTTCCAGCAGTGTGTTGAATAGATATGATGTCACTGGCAACTTTTTCTGAGTCCAGTTATAAGTGGGAATGCTCACAGGTTTTCCCTCTTCAGTATAATGTTGGTTGTGGGTTTGTCATATATGGCTTTTTAAAATTTTGAGATTGTTCCATCTATGCTTATTTTGTTAAAAGTTCTGATCATAAAAGGGTGCTGAATTTTGTCAAATGCCTTTTCTGCATCTATTGAGAGGTTATGTTTGTTTTTGCTTTTATTTATGTGGTGAATCACATTTATAGGTTTGTGTATGTTAAACAATTCTTGCATCTCTGGGTAGAAGCCCACCTGGTTGTGGTGGAGTAATTTTTTTGATGTGCAGCTGAATTCAGTTTGCTAGGGTTTTACTGAGAATTTTTGTATCAATAAGGGATATTGGTCTGCAGTTTTCTTTTCTTGTTGTGTTCTTTCCTTGCTATGGTATCGAGGTGTTATTGGCTTCCTGGAATCAAGTTATGGAAGATTCGTTGCATCTCCATTTTATGAAATGATTTCTACAGTATAGGTAGCAGTCTTCTTTGTCAGTCTGGTACAATTGTGTATGAAGCCATTTTGCCCAGGATTTTTTAGTGGGAAGACATTTTATTGCTACTTCAGTTTCATTAATTGACAGTAGTCTGTTCAGGGGTTCTATTTCTTCCTAATTGGATTTGTGAGTTTCCAAGAATTTATCCATTTCCTCAACATCTTCAAGTTTATGTGCATAGAGATTTTTATAGCATTCAGAGATGATATTCTGTATTTCTATGGTATCAGTTGTAAAATCTCCTTTTTCATTTCTGATTGAGCTTATTAAGGTCTTTTGTTTATTGTTTCTGGTTAATCTAGTGAGAGACCTATTTTTTTATCTTGTCAAAGAACCAATTTTTTCTTATTAATCTTCTGGTGTGATTCTTTTATAATTGATTTCATTTAGTTCTGCTCTGACCTTAGTTATTTCTTTTCATCTGTTGAGTTTGGAATTGGTTTGTTCTTCCTTTTCCAATTGAGGAAATTCATTAGATAGTTTATTTATAATCTTTCTGTCTTTTGGATATAGGTATTTAAGGCTATGAATTTTCCTCTTAGGACCATTTTTCCTGAATCCCACCAATTTTGATAACTTGTGTACCCTTTGTCATATAGTTCAAAGAAATTTTTTATTTCCACCTTAATTTCATCATTGATCCAATGATCATTCAACAGGAGGTTATTTAATTTCCAGATTTTGTGTAGCATTGAGTTTTTCTGTTGGATTGATTTCTAATTTTATTCCACTATGGTCTAAGAAGACATATGATATAATTTAAGTTTCTTGGAATTTGTTCAGCAATGTATTATGGCCTAGGATGTGATAAATATTAGAAAAGATTCTGTGAGTTGATGAGAAGAACATATATTCAGTAGTTGTTGGGTAGAATATTCTGCAAATGTCTGTCAGGCCCATTTGCTCTAGAATCCTATTTAAGTTCATTGCTTCTTTGTTAATTTTCTGCTTTGATTATCTGCCCCATTCTGTCAGTAGGGTGTTGAAATCCCTGCCTGTGAGGCTGCTGTTTATCATTTTGTTTAGCTTAAGTAGGAATTTCCTTATGAATCTGGACATACCTTTGTAGTGTATAAATATTCATGATTATTATCTATCCTTATTGAATTGTTCCTTTCACTGTGATATAATGACCATCTTTGACTTTATTTACTTTTGTTGACCTGAAGTCTATGTTAGCTGATATGAGAATGGCTACACCCACATTCCTTTGGTTTCCATTTGCATGGATTATTGTTTTCCACCCTTTCACCTTCAGTCTGAGTGAGTCCTTTCAGGTTAGACACATTTACTTGAGACAGCAGATACTCAGCTTGTATTATTTGATCCATTCAGCAAGCCTATGTCTCTTAAGTGGGGAGTTCACACCATTCACATTTATTGAAAAAATTAATAATTAGAGTTGATTTCTGTTCATCCTGTTGCATAGAACCTCATTGCCTCTTTTACCTCTTGAGCCATTGTGGTATCCTGGCTTTAACCTTTAACTTTTGGGTGATTTTTACATTGGTGGATGTCTATTGTGTCAATCCATGTATAATGCAGATCTGCATACTTCCTGCAAGGTAGGTCTAGTTATGACAAATTTCCTTACTGTTTGCTTCTCTGGAAAAGATTTAATTTCTCCATCAATTATAAAACTTAGTTTTTCAGGATACAAAATTCTGGACTGGCAGCTGTTCTGTTTATGAATATTGAAGATCTTACCCCTTCTGGCTTGCAAGATTTCTTACTGAGAAGTCTGCTGTTATCCTGATGGATTTTAACTTGTGACTCAGTTGTTCCTTACATCTAGCTGCTTATAGAATTTTTTATTTCATTTGAAATTGGCCAGATTGATTACTATGTGTCTTTGAGATGTCCTATTTGCTATGAATCTTCCCAGTATTTCATGACCATCTTGTATCTGGATGTCTGATCTCTGGCAATACTAGGGAAGTTTTTCCCAATAATTCCGTCAAATAGATTTTCCATGCTTTTGGCGCTTTCCTCTTTTCCCTCAGGGATACCTATAATTCATGTTTTTCACTTTGCATAGTCCAATATTTTTCTAAGTTATTGCTCTGACTTTGTTATTCTCTTCTCTGCCTCTTTAAATGATTGGGTTAGCTTGGGAGCGTTGTCTTTAAGCTCTGAGTTTCTTTCTTCTTCTTAGTTTAACCTGTTGCTGAAACTTTCTGCTGTGTTTTAGAAATTTCTGAATTATTCTTTCATTTCTTTAAGTTTCAGTATATGTTTCCTAATTTATCTAGTTCTTTACTGACTTTTTCATTAATTTTCTGAAATAGTTTTTGGTCTTCTTTTTGTTGGTTTCCAACTTTCTCTTCAATTTCATTAATCTTATTTGCCATCCATATTCCAAATTCTATTTCTGTCATTTTGGCAATTTCCTTGTCATTGGAGTTCACTGTTGTAGTTCCACTGTGCTACCTTGGGGGTGTTGATCAGTTTTGATTTTTCATATTGTCAAGGTTCTTTTGCCAGTTTCTTCTTATCTGAGAACTCTTTGCTCAACTCATGGTTAATATGTTTTCAGGGCTCCTGTTCCTTGCTGGAAGCTCTTCTGCTTGGTTAGGGTAAGGGTAGGTCAGTAGATAGTGCTCTTCCCTGACTCTTATTCTGGAATATTGATATGGCAGGGGAGGGTCATGTGCACTAGAAGTCTGTAATGTAGGTGTTCTGATTTGTTCTCTTCACCTGTGATTGCCTCTGCTCAAGCCTGTGCTGAATGTTGTTTACATTGAGTGTTGATAGGATGTTTAAGTTTGGAGCTGGGCAAAACCCTCTTCAGTAAGGCTAGTAGTGTGGGGATTTCTCTACCCAGGATCTCATCAGAGGTAACAGCAGAAGTTGGATGTGGTTGTCGTAGGTTCCAGAGCTGTGTGTATTTGCTCGAATCAGGTTACAATATATTGGATGCTTGAGGCTAGGTGGTCCCTTGTTGGGAGTTGGACTTTGGAGCACTTCTTCTGGCCCTAGGAGGAGGAAATATGGGCCTTGCAGGTTTCTAAAAATCCTCTTACCAGGAGATGCATGGGGGCCAATAAGACAAGCAAAAATCAATGAGGGGTCCTAGTTGGAAGGGGATAGGTAAAGATTTAGGAACCATCATAGTTTTGTTGGCTACCCCAAGAATCTAGATAAATTCAGAGCTCCAGAGAAGGAACATTGAAAGCATGCTAGGGTTAAGGACAGAGTAGGCCTGGTGTTGAAGAGTACCTCTGACTATTTCATCCCCAGTTCTGATATCTAATTCCTCTAGTTGCTTATTTTTGAGAAGAAATCCCCTGAATGTCCCTGGAGCATGCCTAGACCATATTAGGATAAGAGGGCCAAGAGACTTTACTGGGAGTTCATTGTAGCCAAATATTGGAGGAAATTAGGAGAATCCAGGATCTAGTCCAGTCTATAGGTGGATAACAAGAACTTGAAAAGAATGCACAGGGCTACAATCTAATAACCGGTATACTTTAGTTTTCCTTAGAAACATAACTTTTTCTCTCCACATGGATCATATGGGAAATATCAGATTTTAGAACCTCTTGAAGCTAAAAAGGCAAAACACTTTAGATTTTATGTACAGTCTTAAGGTTCATGAGCATGTCAGGAAGTGAGAACTTTTACTTATTTACTTTAAGGCTGAGAACTCTTAAAGCAAGGCATTTTAGCATATTCTTAAATATACTATTGAAGTCATATGGCAAATAAGTCAAATCTTGATAATATTGATATAATAACTGTTTCCAATTTCATCCTGCCTATAAAGAGAGAATATTTTTACTAAACTTATATAAATAAAAATACAAGTACTGAATTTTGGAGGAATCAAGTAGGGAGACAAAGCAAATGCTTTTACCTTTGTTCACAAAAAGATAGTATAGTAAATAAGCAAACTATAGGTAGCATATAAAAGAAAAGTTTCTTGATTCTGGAAAATGATACATTTGTGTGAAGAACCGGCATTATCCTTATCAAGTACTTAATCTTATATAATTAATTTTGTTTTGCTCTGTCTTGATTGACAGGTCCCTAAAAAGCAATTTTGAACTATAGCCAATTGCAAATGCTTCTAGAGAAGAATTTAAAACAATAACTTATATAACAAAACCCCAGAACAGCCATGCTCAAAAATCTGATGAAAATTTACAATTGACAAAGAAATGTAGGTGTTTCTCTGGTATGCAACCATTTAACATAATAATCATAGTCATGACTGATAACACATACCATGACATCTCAAGAGTTTTGAAAATCTCATACAATTTTGGAACATATTTTATGACACACTTACACAAATATAATTTGAAGTTAAATACCATTTCTTATTTGACAATTCTTCCCTTATGATTTATCAAATAAGCCTAGTCATTTAATATCTCTACAAGATCAAAAAGACTTAATTTAGAATTTTTATCCTGGGGAAATCTATGAAAGATGTCAAAAGGTTCAAAGTACTTGATTAAACAGAACCATAAGTCACTACTCAATAATAGTTATTCATTTAACCAGGGCAATAATCAAAAGACTTCAAAAGCAAAACAGAAATTTCCATGGCTATAAAAACCTTAACCCTTTTAAAGCTCAGTTTTTCTAAGCAATTGAAAACCTAATAAAGACAACAAGAAGCATAGGAAATTATTTTGATAAGACACAGAATCTTTGTTTCCTAGACCAGTTACCTAAAAGTTAAAGAGGAATAAAACCTGCTATAGTGCAATTACTTCTCCATATGGAAAGCCTATTTAGATAACCTGGAAATTAAATCTGATGAAAAGGGTACTGAATTTAATTAGGCCCAAGAAGAGTGCATCCAGGTTTCTGAGCGTACGCTATTATAGAAGAATGTAAATAAGAAAACTAGTACCTTCAGCAAGGGAATATGTGGTTCTTAGTAACAGCATAGAAAGTTTCCTGGTTACATGGAATATTCAGATATACTAAAAAAGCAAAGAGTATAAAATCAAGTTATACTGAAGGGAAGCCTTGCTTTTCTAGACCTTCAAGATAAACATTTCAGCATCAAGCCATAACATCAGAGTTAGAACTAGAGAAAAAGTTGCAGGAGCTGATGAAAAGATTAAAGGAGAGGGTTATCATTCCAGCCAAGCAAAAGATATACCTTTTCAAAAGCAGAAAGAAGGACAGCTGCATTTCTGACCTGAAACTAGAGAAATTAAATAGATCTCAGGAAGAACTGTGGCAGAAATAGAAACTATTTGTAGTTTAGTGGATAGATATTAAAGAAACAGATTTCAGAATTGAAAACTTGTTGCAATTTTACTAAGTGAAAATCAGTATTTTATGAAAACTTTGTTGTTTTAACACAGGGGATCAAAATTTTAACTTCTCTATCAGTTCAATCCCTAGAAATACCCTAAAAACTTTCCTTTCAATTATAGCCAACCTGAGCACATAGGAAAACTCCAATTATAAACTTTCTTGTAACTTGCTTAGACCATCTATGACATAGTTGTATTTTCTGCTTTGTCTTATATTTCTCTTTTTAAAATAATAAATCATTTTACTCTAGAACAAAAATTTACCACATAAGTTTTTTTCACATAAAAAATCTTTGTCTTTTCTTTTCAACCTTCCTTATCAAAAATATATCCTGCTCTCCTCATACACTTGCATACAAAATTATCTTCTTATTTGCATTAGTTTGGTCACACACATTAATTACAATGCTAACTCTTAGCAACCCTAATTTTTAGTGAAAACCTAGGAAGTAAGCAATTTCTGTCAATCATGTAACAAGGATCCATGAAATACATATTTTACAATTTCCAGAGACAGGATTTCTAAGAGAACAACTTTTTAATATGGAACAGGACATTTTTACTAACAGACCAAAATAACTTTTGTTCCACTGAAATAAGAAGCCAAAAATATATGAGCCAAACTCATATTCAGCAACTAAAGTCTCAGCATAGCATCTTGTCTGGAAATGATCTAGGCCAGGAGCAGTAGCTCATACCTGTAATCCTAGAACTTTGAAAGGCTGAAGTGGAAAGATCACTTGAGGCCAGGAATTTGAGACCAGGATGGGCAACATCACAAGACCCTGTCTCAACAACAAAATTTAAAAATTAGCCAGGCATGGTGGCACATGCCTGTAGTTCTATCTACTTGGGAGGCTGAGGTGGGAGGAGAGGATTTCTTCAACCCAAGAGTTCAAGGTTACAGTGAGCTATGATCAAGCCAGTATACTCTAGCCTGGGTGACAGAACAAGATTCAGTCTCAAAAACAAAACAAAAAGATCTAGAGATTCAATGAAATGAACATCTATCACCTAATTTAGCTTAGCAAAACTCTAAGGGTATAGTTACTAAAGATATTTTAGAAATCTTCCTATATAAACATGTTACAAAATATAACCACTATCAAAAGTTCATTTACAAATGTTTATCACACCCATATCCACCAAATCCATTCACTCTTTACAATTATGCCTGGAAAATTTCATGAAATATCAGAAAAATCTAGCCAACATGACAAGCTAAATTTTCTATCAACCAATTTTATATTACTGCATTCCAGGCATTTATCATGAAAATAAGACTCTTACAGTTAAACAAAGGCATGTTTTGCTGATAACTCAGAGTACACAGCCATTTCCCTCAACCCAACAATATTAGACTATTCTCATCCTCCCATTCACCAAAAGATTACTAAGTCATAGAAATTTGAAAAGCATTTGGACTTATTTACTTATTTTATGAGTACTCATTTATTTATAAGCCAATTTGGTCCCAAAGATAATACACAGACAGACATATATACACGTGTATACACAAAAATATAGACACAACTAAGTTCTTATAGCTTTAATTTTAAAGCTTTAGCCATAAATCAGGTAAAACTCACTAGTTGAAAAGGTCAGGTGAATTCAAATTGTATCTGTGTAAATGGAAAAGGTTGAAATTTATCTGTCCCACATGGAAGAAGTCCTTATAGGATTTTAAAGAAAAAAGTGTAGTGAATTTACATATCAATGCATAGAGAGAATTTAAGATTTCTCAAGGAGTTTGGGTGTGCTAGAGGAGGATTAAAACAAAAACCAAGGTAACATAAATCATAGAATTTTATCTTAAAATTTTCAAAGAAACATACAGATGAGTCCAGAGAAAATTTAGCAACGATTTCAAAATAACCAGCTGAAAAAGTAAAAGAGGAAGGAGGGAGTGAAGGATAAAACAAAGGTGGCAAAAAAGTGCATGAGACAGGAAAAGTGAGAGGAAAGGGATCTAGTGCAAGAATGGTCTTTCAAAGATGTTTTAACAGACTTTGTTTCAGTCTCACAAGTGCTAATGTCTTTCTATTTCATTAAGGTGGACGCTGAGTTTGAAATTATTTTCTCTAAGAGAGAAAATGATCGTTTTTTGACTTTTTAAGAATTTTCCAAGTATCAATTTTTTTTTAAAAAAAGGGCTTCCCATTGTTTCTGGGAGGTTCAGTATTTTCATTGTTCTACTTGTGCACACAGATAGGCAAGTTTGGAATTTCAAAGGAGCCCTATGTTTGCTGACACAATTTAAGATTATATTGGGTAATTTTTTCTCCAGAGACCTAGCCAATTACAACTTCCTGAACCATAATTTTGCTTATAAAGACAGTTGAAGTGCTAGAAGGCAGATGATTTGAGGGAGAAACTTAAAACATGGGATATCCATGGCATGGACCTGACAAAATTAACCCTTCCAGAGCCCTTAGCACAAGAGTTCCCCAAAAACCTTACAGACCAGCTGAGTCTGAATGGTAAGGCCTCCTGCTAGACCAGGGCCAACAGAGAGAGTCCCCTATGGGATCCCAATGGAAAGGGATGACTGAGAAAGCCTCTCCCCAACCCAAGGAAAATAGGAAATGACCCCTCCAGATTCTAGAGGGAGGGAATCAGCTGGGATTAAGAATGCCTCCCAAACAAGGGGCCAACATGGAATGTCCTTTCCAGGGCCTGGATAGAGGGAACAGGCTGAGTAGTTCTTCTGAAGCTTGGAGCCAAAAGGACAGTAGCCTCCAAGGACCAGTTGGAGGGGTTCTATGGTGAAGAAATAAAATCCATGAGACCGCAAAGTGTGAAAGGTCTGAATTTTAGAGGACTCACCCAAGGCCCTACTCTGGTGCTACCAAGAAGACAAGTGAGATCAAGGGTCTTGTGTGGGTGTCAAAGCATTGGTTTAAGATGGCACTGGGAGAAGAGTATAGAATAACTTTGGATCCCATTTCTGACACCAACAGTGTGAACCAAAGTTCTCTGAAAAACGAAGCTAAAGAAAAGAGTCTTTATTCCAGTGAAGGTATGCAAACCAGAGAGATAAAGCCTCTGATATAAAAGGAAGATATATTCCAGAGAATAAGGGGAAGGCTCGGGTTTTGTAGGAAAAGTTTATGCCCAGGTTCTCAATCAGGTCCATTTATGCAAATGAAAGATTGAAACATGATTAGTTCTGACTGACACAGATGAATTCTGATTGGTTGATACAGCTGAGCCCTGATTGGCCAGGCAGGTGAGTTCTGATTCATTGGTTCCAAAGTCCCAAAGTTAAAAAAAGGTATAAGTTTTTGGGGAATTTACAGTATAGGAGTGATATCTAGTTAGCAAATGGCCACGTGGCTCTATTTAATATTTGGGCAAGTTAGCCTTTTGGGATCCATCTTGAAGTGGCTCTTTCTGATTCACATTTGTTCATACTATGTAGACTGGTCTTAAGTCAAACATTAATAAGCATTGTTATGACCACATAAATATTGTTTACTACAGAGCAATAACACAGTAGGTAATATTAATGTCTTATTTCTTGTGTTATCTTTTTAAAAGTATTCTGGTTAGCTCTTTTTCTTCAACAATAACTTTTTAAAATCAAAATACATTAGTTCTTTCAATATTTCTCAACTGACATTATATCTATGAAATCTTTCTTTTTCTTGGCAATACTTCTTGGAACCTTCTACACACTGCTCTATTCTGGACCCAGTGCTCCTGGACCTACTGTTTACACCAGAATTTCTCATTATTCTGTTTGAGAAGATTTTATTTTTCCATAGTCTCATGTATTTCACTTCCTTATTTATTCTATTTTTTTTATTTCATCCAGTAGAAAATTCATCATATGTCTGAATATTTCCTAATATTTTTCTAAAAATGAGGAAAAGAAGCTGGTTACTTGCAAAGGCTTATAGTGACAATGGCATTACATTTTTTAAATGCACCAAAAGAATATAGACTAGAATGCAAAATAAAGCATGAAAATGAACAGTCATCTATCCTATCCATTATATTAGTTGTATATATTGCTGCATAAGAAAATATTCCAAAATACGTTGGTTTAAAACAATAATGGTTTATTATTGTTTAATCTTTTTCTGTTATTAAGGTGTTTTTTCTAATGGTTTGCTTGAGCTTATTTATGTGGCTACATGAAAGTTGCCTCTGGGTGCCCAAATTTCTAAGGGTAGGAAACAGACTGAGAAAGTTACTTAGTGAAAAATAAAATCCATTTCTTATAGAAAAGGAAGGAGGCGTAAGACCTCCTGATGGGAGGAGCTACAAAGAATGTTTCTATATTTCATCTACCAGAATATTGATATATTACCTTTTATTACATATTGCTTGATTTTATTTATTCATATTTTAAATAAATTTTGCTTTGCATGTTTTGAGGATTTTATCTATGTAATAAGATGTGTTGGTATAAAATTATTTATAACATTCCTTTAATAGTCATTAAATGTCTGCAGGGTCTATGAAGGGATCCCATTTTTCTTATTGATATTACTCATTTATCCTTCCATTACACTGATCAGTCTTGCAAGGAAGTTATCACTTTTATTAATCTTTTTGAAGAATAAACTTTTGTCTTTGTTGATTTTCTATGCTGGCTGGCTGTTTTCTGTCCTAATGATTTGTGCTCTTTATTTACATATTTATTCTTTTTACTTATCTTTAGTTTAGTTTGCTCTTTTGTCATTTTTTTTAAAAGGAGCACTAGATTATTTTTTAATAAAAGCATTCAAAACTAAAGCTTTATTCATTAGCATTTGTTTAGGACATTTCACATATTTTTCTACATTGTTTGTTAAATATCATTTATTTAAAAATGTTATAAATTTTTTGAGGTTTCTACTGTGACTCATAGATTATTTAGAATTGTATTGTCTATTTGAGTATTTCTAGATATATTTTTGTCATTTATTTCTATTTTAATTTTTTAAAGTCAGAGAACAAACTTTTTATGATTTCAATCCTTTAGATTCGATTGAGAGATTGAAATTTATTTTATGGTTTTGTATATGGTTTACCTTGGTAAGTGTTTCATATGCATTTGAAAAGAAAGTTTTTGCTACCATAGTTGAAAATAATGTTCAATAAATTAATTCATCATGTTTGGAAATGTTCAAATAGTTTATATCCTTATATTTTTCTCTATTATCTTCTAATTATCAAGAAAGGAGTATTGAAGTCTTCTAGTATGATAGTAGATTTGTCTACTTTTTCCATAGGCTGTTAGTTGATAAAACATGGTTAGATGATAGACATATTTTAAATACACAGGATGTGGGGTTGCTATTTACTAAGTTGAGAAAGATTGCTGTATAATATGTTATGATATCAGTGGAATCAAGAAGGAAAAGTAATTAAAATTGAAAAGTTTGAAGGACCAGAGTTTTAGAAGAACTATAGAATTGAATGTACCATTACTGAGACTGGTCTCAAACAGATCTTCTAATAGAAACCTTTACTTATTAACTACTTTTGTGAAAAACTCTTTAGCACTTGTATATTTAGATAAAAATATATCATTCAATTTGTTGACGTTTTGATTGACATTCAATTTGATTTACTTTTATATTATTTTCTATTTGACTTGACCAAAGTCTCTTATATGCCTCACAGTGGACACTTGGTCATTATTTCTTTTTCATTTGCACCTGGTAAATATGGGTTATAAAAACTCTGATCTGTAAAAACTGTGAGTTTATAAATCACGAAACATCTATATTGAAAGGAACATCAGAGATCCTCTAATCTGGCTACCATCTAATAGTGAGAATCCCCACTACAAAACCCCCATGATAGGATATATAGTCTTTGCTAATACACTTCCAGTGACAAGGATGCATTCCATCTTGAGAAAGCCAATTCCTTAGTTGGTGTACTATAAAATACTCAACATTGACTGAAAAGTTTTCTTAATTACTTTGTAAATTAATCAGAATTCAAGTATCAAAAATCTTTAGAAAATACTACATATAACAAATCCTAACTTACAAAATTAATAGCCATAAGGGTTATCGTTTGCAGTATAATAGTGTATCTTTTAGGGTATCTATGCAAACAAGTATATGTGCATATGCATAAACTAACAAATGTAGGCATTGGACTTCTGTCTCTGGTGCAGTTGGGCAGGATTTATCTAAGTATATAGAAGGATATTATCAAGATTCAAATGAAATTAAAGCAAAAACTTGATTAAGCAAAGTCGATTAATAAATACATCAATGAACAAGTCAATTTTTTATTGGCTTATTTCACTGAAATGTTTGTTGATAAGTATGCCAAATATCCTGATTGAACATTCAAAGTACAAGGACTACAAATAAAGGAGGGGTGGTTTTCCAAAGAAACATGTTTTTTAATATTTGTTTTATTATCAGATATGGTGAGAATAGACAAGCAAAACTAGTAAATGTCCACTAAAGTGAACAAGAATTTGTAATGAGGAATGGAAGGAAAATTAATATCAACAAAAGGGAATAGCAAAATCAATCAATGGCTTATTTTTTGATGATACTTGTTCTTGGGTGGTTCCCAGGGGTCTTGATAAAGCAGCAGAAGCGGCAGCATCAGTGGCCCTGACCTTGCTCTCAAATTACATTATTAAGATGATGACCAGAGTTTCAGATACAAATAAAACAATAAATTCAAGCGATATAACCTGTATTTTCCAGGATATAAATGGTATTTCAAAATTGTTATGCAACAATGGCATGTATATTGTGCATCTGTAAAAATATTGTTTCCTTGATCTATTTTATTATGCAATATATTATATTATAATATATAATTTAGTTTACTATTTATATAAGACCATATGCTCCAAGTATTATAGTCATAGCTGATGAGTTAACTGCCATTGATTGTAAAATAGTCTTAAAACAATTTTAGTGAATAATTGTTTTTTATGATAATTTATGTCACTTTTTTCCCTCTTAAAAATACTGATTTCATTAAACCACTAAGATCCACTGGGTTAGATGAAACATTTAGTATTAGTTTTTTTTATTGTTCCACAAGCATTTCTGTTTTCTTTTTCTCAAAATATGTCATTTTCTTTCATAATAATCTTATTTAAATAAGCAGACTTTTTTGCGCTGTCATGAAATGGTAGTCTGTAAGCATTTCTCATGGTTCCTTGGTGGGATGGTCACTTAATGATCAAATTAGAGCTCACTCAACCAGATCTGTGGTAACAACAGTTACTAGGCTGCAGTTCTGTTCAGATTTACAGAGCATCCAGGTGGAGTTCATTACTGTGAATCACCCAGCATGGTCCCCTGGCAGCAGATTAAGAAAACAGTTTAAATTAGAGATGGCTGCAGTGCTAAACTTATTCCTTGTTCAAAATGTAAGGACCCCCCTACGCTTAGCCACATACATCTTATCTGTTGCTGCCTTCTATCCAGGGAGGTCTCTATTAGTATTTGCTGCTGTATTTGTACAATACCTAAAATATTTATGAATCTGAAAGCTAAAAAATAACAGATTTGCAGCTAATACATTCCACAGCTGCATGTTTTTGGTTTGCAAATTTATAACGGAGAATTTACTGCTAACAAATTCCAGCTTTTGAACAATTGGATGTATTTCTTAACTTGCTGTATTGTCCAGTCTTGGTTACTCATGCTCCCCAGGCTGGGTTGGCTGCAATGGTGGTACAGCCTCTGGGGAAGGAGGAGGGATGGATGGATGGAACTATATGCCATCAGTCACCAACAGCCCCTCTGGCTGATTAAGTAGCAGGTGTTAATAGGAACCCAAGGGAGTACTCTCCAGTTCCCTTTAGCTAGAATGATAGTGACATGATTCAAGGCCTGAAGGGTTTGGGGCCCTTTGAGGGAGAGGGAAGGGAAGTGGACTTGTAAAGTGGAAAATAATAGAGGGGCATGTTGTTTTGAAAGGCCTCTCCTAATGCTTAGAAGATCTGCCGGTTTTGAACACTTAAATAATGAAAGTTCTGATATAGATATACAAAGCATTTTAAAAAAAGAATACGGAAATGTACTAACCTTTCAAAGCACTGCTTGCTCTTTATACTTTTTTATTGTAATTTTATTAGAGACAATATTTTTGCTTGGGACAGGCATTAATTAGGTGAATAGGCAAGAAAGTAGACATTATGAAAATAGTGTGAAAAGATGCCATAGAAAAGCATATGTTTATACATAAAATGCACAATCAATAGATGCAATTGATATTCTGAGTCAGGAATGATTATCAAACTATAATAAGTCTCAGATTTTGTATGATTTATAAAATTAGCTTCTTTCCTTTATTTCAGAGGAGGTTTTTAATGCCAGAGTTTTAAATTTGAGATATACAGTATGAAAATATTTTAAGAACTTTATTGATGTTTAACACAAAGATGCACATATTATAAATATGCACAAAATTAATTTCTACAAAATGAAAGCACCCATGTAACCACCAGAAACATTATCAGTGCCCTAAAACACCCTCATGCTAACAGCATTGATTAATCTTTGCACTTGATATAAATGGGATAATGCATCATATATTCTTTTGTGCCTTATTTATTTTACTTAACATGTTTTTGAGATTCATGGATATTGTTGTGTGCAGTTATAATTTATTCATTATCATTTTGAATAGTATGTAATTGGGTGAACATATCACAACATATTTATACATTATATGAAAATTCATGGCCATTGAGTCCTTTCCAAATGGAGGATAGTAAGCATAGTGCTGGTATGACCTTTTCAATGCATATCTTTTGGTAAGGATAGGTGCATACTTTTATTTGGTATAACCTAGAAGTGGAATTGCTGAGTCATATGTTACATATATGTTTAACTTTAGTAGATGCACTAAAGATTTTATTTTCCTACCAATATCTAAGTTTTTTGTTGTTCTGTATTCTTGTCAACATTTATTTTCTTTAACTTTGGCAATTCTGGTGAGTGTATACTGGCATCTGTGTTTTTAATTAGCATTTCCCTAATAATTAATAAAATTAATCACTTTTTCATTTATATATTGACAATTTGGATGTACTCTTTTGAGAAGTATCCACTCAAATCTTTTGCACATTGTCATTGGGCTTTCTATCTTTTTCTGGATGTAGGAATTGAGAATTTCTCCCACTCTGGGACCTGTATTTTCAAATTCTTAATAATATAATTTTATAAAAAATATTAATTTTAAATAGTCCATTTATCACTATTTTAATATGGTTGGCATAATTCTGCTTTTGTTAATGTTAAAGGAAATTAACCTTTAATTCAGTTTAATCATTGAGAACTCTGGAAAAATATAAAATATAGCTAAGGCTTTGAAAAATTATCAAAATCAGAAAGAATCTGGAAGAGAGTTAACCCATGAAAATGGAGAACTTCATTGGGTGAGATGTACATTTTTCAATTTTTAACCTGTGACAGTCTCTGGACCACATAGCATGAAGCTGCTGAAGCAGAAAACCACATCTTACTAGTGTTAGGAGTCAGAGGATGGAATTTAGGGCTTTTAAAGTGACCAAGATATGAAAACAAAGTGAAGTATCACAAGAATGGAAAAACAAATACCACATGTACTCACCATTAAATTGAAGCTAATCAATCAACACTTCTGTGCACATTTGAAAATGACATTCATTGGAAATCAAGCAGGTGGGAGCGGAGAGGAGGTGATGGGTAAATTCTCACCTGACAGGGACAATGTACACTATCTGGGTAATGGGCACACTTACAACTTTGACTCAAATAGTACGAAAGCAATTTATGTAATCAAAATGTTTGTACCCCCATAATATTCTGAAATAAAAAAGAAAAGATATATTTTTATTTTGATAAAAGTAAAAAGCCATC
Source organism: Microcebus murinus (assembly GCF_040939455.1). Taxonomy (NCBI): domain Eukaryota; kingdom Metazoa; phylum Chordata; class Mammalia; order Primates; family Cheirogaleidae; genus Microcebus; species Microcebus murinus. The sequence goes on from NC_134114.1 coordinate 67,867,055, forward strand.
AATAAATATTTGCTGAACCAACTAAAAGAATTAAGTATGCTTATCATTTATCATGATAACTACCCATCAACTTTTATTTTAATACCAACTCTGTTTTTTGTTGTATACAACTCTTGGAAGGTAGTTTAAGATGTCAATATTATCATCATTGGACAGATGAGAAAATTGAGAGCAAAATAACTGGGATGATTTCTCAAGAACCACTTATCAAATTAGTGACTAGAGGACTTATACCAACTTATACCAATCCCTTTTGATTTAGTAAACATATTCATAATCCTAATTTAGAATTTGGACAAGAAGTCGCACTACTTTACAATGCTTGACAACATACTATAGTTCTTACTACACATGTGTGTTTATGGATATTGGCATTTTTGTTAATTTTGTAGAGAACTTTTTTTTCAGCATATTATGGGGTACAGATTTTAAGGTTTCAATAAATGCCCTTTTCCCCCCTCCCCCACAAGTCTGAGTTTCCAGCCTGACCATCCCCCTGATGGTGCACATCTCACTCATTATGTATATATATACCTACCCTCTTCCCCCCTCCCCCCTGCCCAATACCTTATTATTGTAGTATCTATGTGTCCACTTAGGTGCTGCTCAGTTAATACTAGTTTGCTGGTGAGTATGTGTGGTGCTTGTTTTTCCATTCTTGGGATACTTCACTTAGTAGTATGGGTTCCAGCTCTAACCAGGAAAATATAAGATGTGCTATATCACCGTTGTTTCTTAGAGCTGAATAGTACTCCATGGTACACATATACCACATTTTATTAATCCATCCTTGGATTGATGGGCACTTGGGCTGTTTCCACAGCCTTGCAATTATGAATTGTGCTGCTATAAACATTCAAGTGCAGGTGTCATTTTTGTAGAGTGTCATTGGATCTTTTGGGTAGGTGCCCAGCAATGGGATTGCTGGATCAAATGGTAGATTCACTTGTATCGCTTTAAGGTATCTCTATATTGCTTTCCACAGAGGTTGAACTAGTTTGCAGTCCCACCAGCAGTGTAGGAGTGTTCCTCTCTCTCTGCATCCACGCCAGAATTTATTGTTTGGAGACTTTTTGATAAAGGCTATTCTCACTGGAGTTAAGTGATATCTCATTGTGGCTTTGATTTGCATTTCCCTGATGATTAGAGATGTTGAGCATTTTTTCATATGTTTGTTGGCCATTCTTCTGTCTTCTTTAGAAAAGTTTCTGTTCAAGTCCTTTGCCCACTTTTTAATAGGGCTATTTAATTTTTTCTTGCTGATTTTCGTGAGTTCTAAGTATATTCTAGTTATCAGCCCCTTATGGGATGCATAGGATGCAAAAATTTTCTCCCATTCTGTAGGTTGTCTGTTTACTTTCATGACTGTTTCTTTGGCTGTGCAGAAGCTTTTTAGTTTGATCATGTCCCATTTATTTATTTTTGTTGCTGCTGTGATTGCCTTTGGGGACTTCTTCATAAACTCTTTGCCTAGGCCCATGTCTAGGAGAGTGTTTCCAACATTTTCCTCTAGAATTCTTATAGTTTCATACCTTAGGTTTAACTCTGTTATCCAGCATGAGTTGATTTTTGTGAGAGGTGAAAGGTGCGGGTCCTGCTTTAGCCTTCTACAAGTGGCTATCCAGTTTTCCCAGCACCATTTATTGAAAAGGGATTATTTTCCCCAGCGTAAGTTTTTGTCTGCTTTGTCAAAGATTAGATGGCTATATGAGGATGGTTTTATATCAGGATTATCAGATCTGTTCCACTGGTCAATAATCCTATTTTTGTGCCAATACAAGATTGTTTTAATTACTACAGCTTTGTAGTATAGTTTGATATCTGGCATATTAATACCTCCCATTTTGTTTTTTGTTGCTTAGAATTGCTTTTGATATTCGGGGTCTTCTTTGGTTCCATACAAAGCGTAAAATTATTTTTTCTATATCTGTGAAGAATGATGATGGATGTAGAGAACTTTTTGTTATCAATACATCATCAGAATTATTTTAAGTGTGTTATGGTTTTCAATAACTAATCTTGCAAAAAATTATAAATTATTGAGGATTTATATTCATCATCCAATTAGTATGTTGGGTTGTTGTTCAGATGAATACTCTCTTATGGAACCAATAATATGTGGTAATTTTCTTATGTAAAATTCCTACAGCTGAAGCTCTGTCTTGCAATTTTATTTATTAATTGCAATAAAAGAATTATTTAAAATGTTCAACCTAGATCATTCAGTATATATAGATCTTGGATTTGTAACCTATATGAAACCTAAATATTTCGCATGGATTCTGTTTTATGTGGTCCAAGGATAACACTTTGAGAAATAGTGATAAAAAGTATGGTGTATATACAGTTCAAATGAGAACCATCCTAAGCCTATTGCTAAAGCAAATAATAGTATATGCATTTATCCTCTGCTTCAAATTGCTTGTCTTTATCATTGCAAGTGCTTTTATCACCCCTGTTGGGAAGTGAGTTGTTCTGCCTACTTAATTTAGGTAAAACCTTTTGAAAATGACTTATATACATCATGATATATTCTTATATAAATATTAATTAGAGTAGCTCAAAACTGTTTCATAATATAATCATTCTCATTCTCTTGTATTCAGATCTTTGAACTCCTGCATTTGGCCAAGAGGGTTAACCCATATAGGCAAAGTTAATTGAGGTGAGAAAAATCACATTAAAATTGATATGACTTGGAGACTAATTTTTTCAACTATACACAATTATGCCTAATTGTATAGAATAGGCAATCAATATATTAGCATTTTCTTGAAATACAGCAGCTTACCAATTGTAAATCTTTTAATCTAATGAGTTAATTAGACTTTTAATGGCATCATCAGCATAATTTGCAAGAAGCTCCATACATTTAGAAAGACAAAGTTGATAACAGTTTTAGTTATATAGAATAGATGTAAATTGAGAATAAAAATCTTCCCCAAACTCTAATGCTAGAAAAATAAATCTTATCCTGTCAAATAACAAGCATGTTAAAAGTAAATAAAATTTTATCAGCATTTACAGAAGTAGAAATATTTCTGAAAAGCATTGGCGCAATTGGAAAGCACTTATTAAAATTAGCAGTAATAAAAAATGTAAATTTAAGGGTATTTTGATGTTTCTTTCCCAGCAGTGTAAACTTAGACTGAATCCAGGCTTCATGAACTTATTTTTTCTGCCTAAGATCAATACTACAGTTTTTCAAGTTTAAAGCAAGAAATACAAAATGAAAAGCCTTAGCATTTCTAGGGAAATGACAATTGATTTATAACTTCATCTGTAACTTAAGATAGTGAAGACTTTAGAATAAGTTCCAAATGTTACTTCTAATTAGCTCTTTAAAACCTGCAATCTTTGTTCAATTTTATTGGATGGCTTTGAAGACATAGCGTCTGAGTTTAGGCATGGTCTTCCTCATATTCTAATGTGTTCAGATTAACCAAACACTGATATATTAACCAAGCACTGTTTCCCAGAGTATGTGTTATGCATAAATATTTTAATAAAATTCATGGTAAAGCAATCATGAGTGGAATGAAGTTAAGTTTTTTAACATAAAGTTTCCAGAACCTCTAATAGCTACAGGTATTGTGCATTAAGACTCTCCCATCCAGGTAGGGAACAGTGGGCAGGATGGGGGTGGGGTAGAGAGAGAGAGAGAGAGAAATATGGAGAATCCAAGAAATATTTAGAACACAAACTAATGTGAACATGCTGTTTGGGAATTGCAAAAGTATATTATATCATTTCTTTTAAAATAGGAATCACATTAAACTTTGCTAACTTTTTTTCTGCCAGTTTTGTAAATCACCAAGCTCACTTCATATCTATTTCTCTCTAAATGTAAGAACTTGCACCTTAATGAGGCTTCATATTCCTCAGAGAACTAAAAATCTTTAAAATATATATTATTTATTGATATTTCCTGCCTCTGAAAGTTTTCTATGGCTTTTTCACAATTTTCCAAAAGTGCAGGTGGCCAAATCATTCCTTTTGGAAGTATGCAGATTGCTGCTCCTCAAAGCCTGTTCACTCAATGAGGCTAAATACATATCCATGCAAGAAGAGGAAGATATTGAGTCAGAAAAATCTTGAAGGACCAAGGGACCAAAATAAACATGTTTTCAACTCCTCTGACATCTGGTACTCCACATGAAATAGCAATATTGAAAAATTGCTAAAAGATGCTTGTTTCAAAAGTTTGATTCAAATAATTATATATTAGTATCTATCAGTACCATTGACACAGTGATATATAGAAGATTGTTCACTAGTGTGTGCATTTTGACAAAGCTATTCTTGAAATAATACTTTATTATAGTATAATTTAAACATGATGATTCATTTAAAAATAGTTTTTGTTTATAACAAGAGGATGCTTTCCCTATAGTCCTGAACTGGGGAATAGAGGGAGTATTTTCTGTGGCTGTGAGCTAAAGCATTGCTCAGTTCTATGAAGCTCTATGCGATTTCTCAGAACTATTACACAGTTAAAATTACAATAGAAAAGATCTTTTCTTTCCCTTCTTTAGTAATTTGGTTGTTTTAGTCATCCATTCAACACTAATTGTTGTATTTATTGTCTACTATGTTAGACACTACACTAGATGACAAAGAACAGAATAGCATTTGTCGAGTTAATATTTCATTGGGAAGATATGGACAATAAAAAAGAACAAATAATATCAGTTAGCTATAAAGTCTATGGAAATAGATTATGTGACCACCTTACATTGGGTTATCAGTAAGAGGTAACAGCTTGGAGGAATAGAAAGTCCAATAAGGGTAGAGAAATGGACAGAAAAAGACATAGAAGTTGAGAAAAAAAAATAAGTAGCAGGTGGGTCATTTTAATTCAGGTGTAGGAACGTATTTGTAAACCATTGCATTGTTTTAAGCAGTGAGTAATGATCTGTGCAAAATTTCATGTATGTGTACAACCGACAGCAATGAATTAGGAAGATATTGCAATAGGCAAAGAGATCGAATCCATTACTAACCTTATAGCACTGGAGTTGAGTGAAGTGGATTGTTTTGGGATATGTTCTAGAAATAGAGCCCACAGTGATGGGCTGTTGTATTGGCTATTTTATGGGAAAATGGAATAAAATTAAGTTAAATGGATAATGGCACAAAGTCAGTAGAACACTCTAAACATATTCCGACTGATTCAATTATTTTTCTAATTGTTTTAGCCCTATTTTGGTAGATATGTAGATATTGTTATGTTTTGAGAAATGTGACCTAAATTCCAACCAGTTTCTTCAATACTTGATGAATAATAGAGAAAAAAATTAGCAATGTATGAGAACACCCAGACTAGGCTTTCAGAAGTCAGATGATGGTAATGAATCCACAAACAAATAAACAAAAACCACAGCAAAGCAGTATGATTCCCTGGATTAAAAAGTCTCCAAGTACTTGTTCCATGTCCATAGTGGAAGGTTGTAGTTACCAAACTGTACAGCAAATATAAAAGTAGCAGAATCTATCTTTAATACCTAGATCAGAGTTCAAAATAACAATATGCAATCAACTGCCTCCCTTGGGACACCAATCTTATGAGATGAGGCTCAATATAGTTGTCCAAAACATTGCATGTCTGTAAAACATTTTGTATATATGGAGGTTCCCTATTTACTATGGTTAAACTTATGATTTTTCAACTTTACAATGGTGCAAAAGTGATAAATATTCAGCAGAAACCTACTTTGAATTTTAAAGTTTGATCTTTTCCCTGGCTAGTGATGTGCAGTATGATATTCTCTTATAATGCTGGGCTGTGGCAGCGAGCCACAGGTCCCAGTCAGTCACATGGTAATGAGAGTAAATAAGCTATACTCTACAGTGTACTGTGTTTCCAGAGAATTTCATTCAACCATAGGCTAACATAGTGTTCTAAGCACATTTAAGGCAATCTAGGCTACACTAAGATGTTTGGTAGGTTAGATATATTAACTGCATTTTCAACTTACCATATTTTCCACTTAAAATAGGTTTGTTGGGCCAAAACCCTATAGTAAGTCAAGGGGCATCACACACACATGCGCACATACACACACACTCACACACACACACACATATATATGTATAAAGAAAAAATATTAACATTAAAATGTAAAAGATCTTTGGGAAAAGCTGACATAATATACTTCCCAAAGTAGACAATTTATAATAATCATTATATTATGGACTAGAAAAATCATATTATCTCTTTACCTTCTAGGGATAATATATCTTTGGGGAAACCATTTTACCAGTAAGTAAATTAATTTTGCTCAAAAATAGAAGGGCTGTCTTTTATAGAAGTTACCTTATATAATTAGGTATTTAAAGCACCAAGGGGTGGAAAATGAGGCCATTCTATGAATTATTACTCAGGATTTTTACACCTCTGTGGGATGATAAAACCAAATAATAGTATGTCATGAAAATCAAGATTAAAAAGTAGATTAAGCAGCAGAAGTACACAGCAGTTATTCATACTGGGTCTAGAACAAAGGCAATAAAAAGAACAAATAATATCAGCTAATTGTAAATTCTATGCAAATCAATTATGTGGCCGTAGTAAAGTGGGTGATCAGTAAAGGGTAACAATTGGGTTGAAATCTGAATGGAACAATGAACCACTATGCATAAATAAGTGGAGGAACAAAGGTAGAGGATTAAAATTTTGTCTCATGAAACTTATGACAAAGCCCATTAACATTTGCCGCTATAGCTTTGGACAATTTTAATCTTTCCAGAAATGTGATTTGGGTTTTTTAATTTGTTTGATTTTTAGTAAACATTACTCACACTAAAAATCTAAGAGTAGAGTTCCCCTCAGGTACTTGCTTTTGTATATACAAATTTAACTATAATTTTGTGTGATGGTTAATTTTTAGATGTCAACTTGACTGGATTAAGGAATACCTAGATAGTTGGTAAAGCATTATTTCTGGGTATTTCCAGAAGAAATTGACATGTGTGTCCCTGGACTGAGTGGAGAAGATCTGCCCTCAATGTAGGGAGCTCAAATAGAATAAAAAGTCAAAGGAAAGGTAAATCCTTCTTTGTCTTTCCTGGAGCTGGGGCAGTCTCCTTCTCTTGCTCTTGGAAATCAGAACTTCAGGCTTTCCACTCTTTGGACTTTAGGACATAAACCAGTGGACTCCAGGTTCTCAGATGCCTGGCCTAGGACTAAGAGTTACATCATCGGGTTCCCTGGTTCTGAAGCTTTCAGACTTGGACTGGGCCACTGTTCAGCATTCCAAGGTGTCCAGTTTGCAGATGGCCTGCCCTGGGACTTTTCAGCTTCTGTGATCATACAAACTAATTAGCTGATTCTCCCAATATATCCCATCTTTCTCTCTCCCCACAACCCCCTTGCCCCAACCAGTGTTTCTGTCTTTCTGGAGAATTTTGACTAATATACCTTGGGTGTGGGTGGGTAACATTTTGTGATTTGGCCTCTAATTAAATTTTAAGCTTAACTGAGAAGTTTTGTAGTTTAAAGGTCAATGTTCTGGCCAATGATGGGCCGCATATGCAATGGTGGTCCCATAAGATTATAGTGCCTTTTCTATGTTTAGATATATTTAGACACACAAATATTTACCATTGTGTTACAATTGCCTACAATATTCAGTACAGTTAACATGCTATAAGGGTTTGTGGCCTAGGAGCAATAGTCTGTATCTTATAGCCTACGTGTGTAGTAGGCTATATCATTTAGGGTTGTGTTAAGCTCTATGATGTTTGCATAATGATGAAATTGCCCAACACCACAATTCTCAGAACGTCTGCCCATTGTTACACAACAAATGACTAAATATGGACTAGGTGGTAGACTCTTAGTTCTCTGTTAAAATAGGGGATATTTGGCCTGATGTGGACACTATAAATGTCAGAGGGTGATGTGACACAGTATTTGGACTATTTGCCTGCAGGGTGGTCCTCACAATAATCTGGGGAAAAAATTATTATTACATTTCATTATTATTTTACATCAAAAGGAGTTTGACCCACATAGGTCAAATGTCTTCTTCAAAATCCCTGACCTGATAAGTGGCAGGACTTCAAATTGTTCCTACAGCTATCTGACTTCAAAGCACATGTTTTCTCCCAGGTCATTTTTAAAGATCTTTTGGAGCAAATGATTTCCCAATTTCAAGAATTTACTGAGGTGGGAACGGGGAAGTCTTATTCTTAGCAAAGTTTGGTGCCTATAATGCAAGCCCATGTATGAGATTTATCAAATGAGTTTCACAAGGAAGAATTGTTATGCAGAAGCCCGTTTCAAGTATGTAAGGTATAAAGATCAAAAACAAGGCTGAGCGTAGGTTCAGAATTTTACCACTCCATTTTGAATATCTCAATTATACAATGTGAAAAAATTGAATATACACAACTGAATGCCAGTGACAAACTTGGTTAGCTAATTGATACATCATATGCACTCTGGGAGAAAGGCTTTTGGTATTTTGAGTTGAAGGTAAATTCAACCATCGAAATGCCATGAAAATAGGAGATTACAGTTCACCAGTGATTGGAGGGTGGCAATTTCATTGATTAGCTAGTGGCCTGTGTAGGTTAAAAATGATCCTTATCTTATCTGTTTACGTTCCACAAACTTTTGTGAGAAAACTTGCCCTTTTTAGCCAGGGGATAGGAATATGATAGTCCTCAGTATAAGTTTAAGCTGTTTATCAGTGATGTCTCTCATTTCTCTTTGGAAATTCTAGATATTATTAGTTCCTTCTTTCCATTTCTCCTTCCCCTTCCTCTCCTTTTTTCCCCTTAATAAGATTATCAAAATGGAAACCTCTGCACTAGAATTAAAACTTCAAGTGATAATACTTTACATAGTACATTTCTTTGCAAGTTCCTAATTTCTTAAGAAATAGGAACCTTAACATTTTGAACACATAAAATAAATATTTGGAAAATTAAATACATGGACAAGATCCCTAGGTAAGTTTACTATGGAACAAAATATTGAATAGCTTTCTTTGGTTTGTTTTTCTCTCATTCCCTGATAATATGATCATTTTAAAGATGTCTGAAAATCATGAGAATTTTCTTTTATTTCTGGACGTTTTGCAATTGTTCATAATAATTGCAGCTTAAAATATACATATATATTTAAATTAGGGTGGAAAATGTATGGAAAACTTATTTTTCTTATATGATGCATCATAGAATGCATGTATGTTATACAACAAAAGCTTCTTACCTAGCATCAAAAAAGTTCTAGAATAGAAAAGAGCAAAAAAGATAATCAGAAAACAGTTAAGTAGTGAATGTCATTCACTTTAAAATTTGGTTCTATATCTACAACCACAAATACAAATCTAAAAAAAAAAAAAAAAAATTTGGTTCTATATATTTTAAATAGAACTACAAAATCTGGTGTAATGTCTTAATATATTTTGATATATTGATAACAGTATTATGGGGTAAGGAAAAACAGTTTTTCAGTAATAATTGGGTATTTTAGTTAAAGAGTTTTGATTTTATTTTATTTTATTTCATTTTTGATACCCTAGGCTAGCTCTAGATACAATTTTGCAAACATTCAGTCTCAATTACAGACATTCTGAGTAACAAAACCAATCACTTGATGGCTTAATACAAATGTATAACAGCTTCAGCTTACTCTTCTTTTCAAATTAGGTTACTACCATATCGACATTTTTATGTAACAAATTTAAAGAAATGATCAAGGGTATGATTTCTTCATTTTCATTAAACTTATTTTGTATTTCTCAAGATTTCTTATTACATTTACAACTTTTTTTCTTTTTTTTTTTAGCATTAAAGTACTATGGATAGCTAGAAGCACCCTGTGTGATTCAAAAATATTATGTGGGATCCTGAACCATAGCTGGGCTGTATTGATTTTGTCAAAAGGCACCTAAACATACAGTACCTTGTTGTACAATAAAAAGTTGAAAAGATTTTCTCATGCAGTTAATGTTGCAACTTTTAGCCCAATCAATATTTAGTTAGCAGCTCATAGAAAAAATGGCAAACTTCATTCTATACCAGTATTTTAGATAATAAAATGTTAAATCATTTTTGGAAATATAACAAGATTTACATGCAGATTTAATGTGATAAGATAGCACTTTATACTCTTTTTATTAGCAGTGTAACAAATGGTGAGTAATAAATTCAGTTATAGTGCAGACAGTCTCAGCCTGTCAGAAGTACGAGATGGCTTTCTCTGGTTATTATAGCACAAAATCAGTAGTAGTAGAATGCATGGAGAAAATTTTTTTGTTTCTGCCAACAAATGACAAATATTTTAGGTTACTATTTTACAGTTCTTTTCCATGTGATATTGCCACTCATGCAAAACAAATTTTCTAGTGTGTTCAATTATGACATAATATAGATATAAATTACTCTTAATTTCATATAAATGGAAGAGTTTCTAATATCCTTTTATGCCACTATTTAACTATAGACATCATGGAGGGAAAACATCATATTATGCATTCTTTTACTTTTTATGGTACCAAGAAAAATACCAGGTATTCATATTTATTGACTGGTATCTATTTGGTACTCAGTAAATGCTTGCTAAAAGAATGTAAAGTAGAGAACTGCTGAGAGTAATAGAGTCAGACTTGAACTAGAATTCTAGAATTGCTATTTACTGTGTTTGTTGGAAGAAGTTAAAGTAGTCTCCCCTTATCTGTGGCTTAGATTTCCATGGTGTCAGTTACCCACAGTTCAAAAATATTGAATGGAAAGTTTTAGAAATAAACAATTCATAAATCTTTTTTTGTTTCTTTGAGACAGAGTCTCACTCTGTTGCCCTAGAGTGCCATGGCATCAGCCTAGCTCACAGCAACCTCAAACTCCTGGGCTCAAGCAATCCTTCTGCCTCAGCCTCTCCAAGTAACTGGGACTACAGTAATGCACCACCATGCCTGGCTAATTTTTCTATATATTTTTAGTTGTCCAATTAATTTCTTTCTATTGTTAGTAGAGATGGGGGTCTCACTCTTGCTCAGGCTGGTTTTGAACTCCTGAGCTCAAACGATCCTCTTCTCTTGGCTTCTCAGAGTGCTAGGATTACAGGCGTGAGCCACTGTGCCAAGCCTAACAATTCATAAATCTTAAATTGTGTTTGTATCATTCCTCTTTGTCCAGAGTAGAATGTGCATCATCCCTTTTCTCTGGCCTAACCACTCTGTATATGTTATCCTTCTGTTAGTCACTTAGTGGGTGTTTTCGTTATCAAATTGAAAAAAACAGTATAGGTAAGGTTCAGTATTATATACAGTTTCAGCCATTCACTGGGGATCTTAGAAATTATCTCCTGTGAATAAGGGGAAACAACTCTACTTAAGATATCTAGATCTCAGTCATCTTGTTTATAAAATGGGATGAGATTTTTTAATATTTAATGAGAGAATATACTTAAATATCTTGTAGTATTTTCTCCTAAGATGGTAAAGTGGCCTTATTTGAATCTCTTCCCTCCCAAGACATCTTAAAATGAGAAGAAGAACAACAAAATGAAAAGGAAAAAGAACCATTAACAAATTTGGGGGGGATCATGTGCATTCTTAGTTATTTAGAAGGAAGTGAACTGATATGTTAAAATTACTTAGAAATGCAAGAAAAAACAAAAACTGGAAAATAATAACAAGATAACCATATACATTCTCTACTCTTGTAAGCTAAATCTCTTAAAGCCATTTACCTTGAGTACAAATATTTGAGTATTCTTTTCTAAATAATTTAGAATAAAGAATCTTGGAAAAACTAAAATAGTTTGTCCAGGTCTTGCTGCTTTAGAGTAAAAGACTTCTCTTTTTCTGGCAATTGAATGTCATAGAATAACGACTCAATTTACAACATATCCCAATCAAAACTTAAAATTATTCATATGTAGCTAGTGGTCAGCCTTCTAGTGCCCATTCTTAAATACTGCATTAGTTTTCTGGGGCTCCTACAATAGACCACCACAAACTGGGTTCCTGAAAACAGTAGAAAATCATTGTCACTCTTCTGGAGATCAAAATACAAAATTAAGCTATCAGCAGGAATGTTCTCTCTCCAAAGCTTCCAGGGGAGAATTCTTCTTTACCTCTTACAGCTTCTGTTGGCTCCAGGTGTTCATTGACTTGTAGCTATATAACTTAAATTTCTGCCTCCATCTTTATATGTTCTCCTTCTTCTCTATGTCTCTCAAATGTCCTCATTTCTCTCATAAGAACATGAGTCATTAGGTTTAGAATCGACCTGAATAATCCAGTATAATCTTGAAATTCTTAATTAATCTGCAAATACCTTTTTTCTAAATAAGGTTATATTCACAGGGTCTGGGTAGACATATCTTGTGGTGGTCCACTTTCAATCCATTATAAATATAAGATGGTAATTGAAGAGTATAAATCATCTACGAAAAATATTAATTAAGAGAAAAGACAAATTAAAGAAAGAGGAATTCTGATTCTAGTAATGTCAGAGTAGTTTGTATTAGATCAGCCAACCTATACATGACAATCATAAATTAAATAAAATATTTATAAACAATTATTTGAAGGCACTGAAAGGGACTGAAAATAATCAGAAATGGAATGACTCTATCCTTAGAAGAAAATAGCATTGGATAAAATTTAACTTTTTCTATGTGTATGTGTGTACCCTCACTAAGGGTACTACACACGTTAAATTATGTAAGGTAGGATAAATTCAATCAGAAAAGTTGCTAAAGCTCACCCCTCCTTCCTAAGAAATTTGCAAGTGGAATTTGGTTTTGCCAGTATAGCTACAGAGTGAGGGAGAAAATCAAGGGCTTGAAATACATATTTAAGCTCTGCTCTAATCCATGGCTAACATTTATATGACATGTGTAAGAACAGTCCAGTGATCTGGTAAAAAGAAACATCTAGAGAGCTAAAAGAAATACAAAGCACTTCAGCTGCTTTCCATAGCAGGGTAACAGAGTTTTGAATTTAGGTTTAAGCAATTTAATTGCCTATTAGACAAAACCACAAAACAACTGGACAAATGAACAAACAAAAACCCTGCATTCTTCTGGGATACATAACATAATCCAGAGTCTCTATAATACATCATCCAAAATATCCAGTATATAAGTAGAAACTCCTAGACCCGTGAAGAAAAAAACAAACAAAGTTGATGTGTAGTCAGGAGACAAAACAATTAATAGAGACTTGTGGAGTATAAATAATTCCATCTTGAAGCTAATCCACCATGTTGACTTCTAATTAACCTCAGTTCTGGGAATACCTATACGATTTCTACTTAATCTGCTATTACTTGTGTAAGAGCACATATTAACCATAAATCCTGCCTTTCAGTCAAAACAACTTTGATGTTATCACACAAATTACAGACTATGACATATATAGCACTCTCGTCTTTTCCTTTAATTGTCCTTCTGAAGCAAGCACATCCTTTTCATGTAATGCATAAGCCCTGGGTTTGGGGGTTTGGTAGCAGTGCAGAGATCTACTTGTTTTGCTATATTCCTACCTAAACTCCTATTCATAAGATCTCCAACAAATTGTCCTTTACTGACAAACTGAATATATCTGTCTCATTCTTTGGTTTCTTGGCTCCTCCTGGTTTTAGGGGCTACTTTGCACATACAGCCCTTTCATAAAACAACACTTTACCCAGATGTTGGAATTAGATTGTAACTGAGGAAGTGCAATTGTTCTTACTTGCAGGTGATATTATTATTTACATAAAACTTTCTAAAGACTATTAAAACAACTTTTAGACTATTAAGTGAATAAAGCATGATCTAAGGATCAATATACATACATCAATTACCTATTAGAAGAAAACAAATAGAAAATTAAACAGAAAAATGAATTTGATAACAAAAATCATCAAAATGCAAAAAGTTCTTAAAAATAATTCTAAGAAAATAAGGAAGACTTAAACAGAAAGATAAACTATATTCACAGTATCAAAGACAAATAGTATTAAGATATCAATTCTTTCCAATTCCCTAACATAATATATTCTCGATCATAAACCTAGCTAGCTGTTGAAAATAAAAATTGGCACGTTGTTCTAAAATTTTTATGGAACTTCAAAGAACATTGTGTCACCAAAACAAAACTTGAGAAAATGGTGAAGGTGGAGGAGAAAAAGGAGGGAAAACTTCCATTACATGAATTTAAGACCGCTGAAAAGTTAAAATAATTTAGGCAATGTGCACTGGTTAAGAAAATTAAAATGGATGACAAAAACACACAGAGATTTTAAAAACAGGCCAAAATATACATGATTAATTCATTTTAACAATGATAGCAAAATAATTCAATAAAAAGCATAATATTTTCAATAATTGATACTGGAACAGCTGGATATTCGTTTTGAAAGAAAAAAATCAACCTTGATTCCTATATTATATTACTCACAACATTTAATTTGAAATGAGTCATAGACCTAAATATAAATTCTATTTTCATAAAGATTTCAGAAGAAAATATAAGGAAACAAAGACTTCTGAGACAAATCAATAAAAGTGCCGCTAAGGAAAAATGATAAATTAAACTTTATTAAAATTAAAATTTGCTGATCAAAAGATAGCATTAACAAAATGAAAAAGCAAGACACAAACTGTGAGAAAATATTGTCAAAATATATATTTAACAAAGAACTCATATACATAATGCACAAACACCTCCTAGACTCAACAATAAAAGACAAACAACCCAATAAAAAGTACATAAGTGATTTGAAAACACACTTCACCAAAGATGTGTAATGTCTAATGAGCATATGAAAAAAATGCCCAACCTCAGTAGTCATCAGGGAAATGTAAATTAAAACTATATTTAATTGCCACTACACAGCCACCATAATGTCAAAATTAAAATGAGTTACCACTATCTGTAAATGTTAGAACGGACAGTAAGCAACCAGAAATCTCATTCGCCATGAGTGTGATTTTTAAAAAATTTACACCTGCTATGGTTTTAAATATTGGTCCCCTCCAAAACTCATGATGAAATTTAATCCACAGTATGTCAGTATTGGAAGGTGGTGCTTTTAAGAAGCAATTGGGTTATGAGGGCTTGGCCTCCTTGAATAGATTAATCCATTCATAGATTAATGTATTAATGAGTTAGTGGGTTATCTTGGGAGTTGAACTGGTGGCTTTATAAGAAGAAGCAACCTGAACTACATGCCCAGCCCCCTTGCCACGTGATGCCTTGTGCTGTCTCTGGATTCTGCAGAGTCCCCACCAGCACGAAGACCTTCACCAGATTTGGCCACTTGACCTTGGACTTTTCAGCCTTCATAAATGTAAGAAAGAAATTTCTTTTCTCTGTAAATTACTCAGTTTCGAGTATTCTATTATAAGCAACAGAAAATGGACTGAAACATTTTTACAGTGGTTTGGATATTTCTTATAAAGTTAAAAATGCACATTTCCTGTGACCCAGCAACTCAATTCTAGTTTTGTATCCAAGAAAATACACACATATGTGCATAAAAGAAGTATCTTAACATCTTTATTGATAAACACCCACGATGTAACAAAATAAAACAGAACAACACAACACAACAAAAAACAAAACATGAATATCTACCAAATCTATCTGGAAAGGTTGAGCAAGACTGTATACTAAAGGTTAAGGTGAGGGGAATATTTTCTGGAAAATAGGGATTACATAAAACTTAATATTTATTATCATTCTTTCAATTATTCAACATGTATTAATGCAATAATCATTTTATGAATTCATAAAATGGATTCATAAGGAATCTCAATGAGTGAGAGAAAATGAGAAGTGTCTTGGAGATGAAAAAGATAAGCTATTAAAAATATTTCTAATTTTCTTAACATGAGTCAATTTTTTGTTATGCTTAGGTTGACCTTGATTATAGCCAAAAAGAAAGAAAAGAAAGAAAGTTTGAATCAGTTGGTGGTTTAGTATGTCCAACCTCTCTAAACCACCTGACCAAAAACAGCACCAAAGGAGGGAAAGGTACATCCCTCAAGAATCTTAGTTATGTTCTTATCCTCAGACAACAGGGAGAATGTCATGGACACTTGTCCCATGAAAGCTGGATTGTAGAGAATAAAGAAAAGGTGTTCTCCATTCCTCTTTTTTTCCTTTCTTCTCTTTCCTCTCCTCTTCCTCTTCTATTTTCCTGCTCTCTTTTGCTCTCCCTCTACTCCCCTTCTCCCTTACCCCTGTCCCTGCAGCCTCTTACCACCTCCCTTCTCTTTGCACACTTTCTGCTCCTGTTAAGATTCAGTAGATGTGGCTAAAGCTTTACAGAAGGAAATGGAGCAGAAATACCTGCCACTTAATTTATAAAAATTCAATATGGAGAAAATTTATAAAAATTTATAAAATTTTATAAAATTTATAAAAATTCAATATGGAGAAAAACATGCTATCTATGCTGTTTGATATTGAATCTTTTATTCTCTTGTGTACTATAATATCCTGTAGCTTACACCCATGCCACATATTTTTAGTGGCATTTATGAATAATACATCCTGTGTATAATAGGTTACCCTCTTAGACTTTTGTTTTTACAAATCAATTTGCTAAGTTTTATGACCCAATACTCTCTCATGTTTGATCTTGACTCATATAAGTCATTTTTTGAAAAGTTCCTGAACTTTCCTTGAAGGTCAACAGCCACAAATCCAAGATATTTATTCACAAAAAAGTAAGAGACAGTTAAAATGGATTTTAATAATAAATTCATTTAAATCAATATATCTAAAATATTATTGCTGCAATATGTAATCAATATAAAAAGATAATGAAGTATTTTATTTTTTTCATCTTAAGCCTTCATATTAAGTCAATCCAGTCCATATAAACTTATTGGAACTTATCCTGGATTGGATCACCTGCATTTCAACTTCTCAGTAGCCACATGTGGGTAGTTGAAATTAAAACTAGTTGATTTTGAAAACTATAGATACATAAAACTGTTTAGAATAACATGTGATAAATATATATAGCAAAAAATAAAATAAATTTTTATTTTATGTAATTAATCTAAGTTATAGATACCATTGAATTTATACTTGAAATAATTCTGTAAAATGATTATTATAAATATTTTTTCATTGTTGAAAATTAATTTAGTTTTATTTTTTATTATTTCTTACAAAAAATATAGTTTAGTTCTGTCTAGTGAGAAGGAAAAAAGCACTGAGTCTTTTATCAAGTGACACTGGGAAAAGTTCTTTAAACCATTGGACTTCAATTTTCTTATTCTACAGGACAAGAGGGCTTTTTCAAGCTGAAAACTATAGTGATTCTATATATAGCAATTGTTTTCTACATGCTTTGTGTTCATAGATTGTAGCCTTAGTGGGCTGTGTGGTCTTTTCACAACATTTAATTTTGCAAGAGTTGGTATTTGAAAGATGCCATTTTCTGGCTGGAGCCAGGGCATGATCATATGACCTAGTTCAGTTAACTGGATTTTTTCACTTAATTTTGAATGTTTTAGGAGTAAAGGAAAGATACAAAAAGAGAAAAAACTAGGTGGTGATGGCAGGGAGAGAAGGGTGCATCAGTTCAGCAAAGTGTGTTAATGGATGTTGCTTAGGAACTTTATTCAAAACTGATTCTTCCTACGTTGGGTTCAGGCTTTCCTCTTCTACTTGTTTCTCAAGCCTGGTTCTTCAGTTTTTCTGTGATTCCATGGGCTACCCAATAGTCTTCTGACAAATGTCTTTTCTGCTTAAATTAACCTGAGCCAGTTTCTGTTATTTGCTAGCAAGAATCCTGCTATAAACCTTAATTAATCCTTCTATAAACCTTAATTCAGTTGAGCTTTTGAAAAATACTTGATTGGACATGGATAATCCTCAAATCTGTATCCACAACAAAGTGTACATGTTTTTTTAGTTTTCTTATTACTGTAGTTATAGTTAGCTCATCTAACTTGTGTAACTACAGTGTTCTTTAACAGTGTTTCCCCTTGTGTGACAATATGCATTTGCATTAAAATTGAGGGGGTAGAGGGCAAAAGGATGGTGTTTGCTGTAACAGCTTACTACTGGTTCTACAACAGCTTTACTGGAAAAAAAATATTTTAACATATACTCAGGAGCATGCCAAAGGTTCAGATCTTTATACTGAGATCCATTTACTGCAATCTATGTGGAGTTACTTACTTTGACATCAAACTCACTTTTTTTTCTTTGGTAATTTTATCAGATTCTTAGGTACAGATATGAAAAAGAAGCTCATTTATTAACCAACCCAGAAAATGTGCTATTTGAGAGTGACCCAAAGCTCAGTTGCTTTACACTAATGTTAGATAGATAATTAGGATCTTGGCTCTTCTATGAACAAGGGTGCCCTGCTTCGGTGCTCTCTCAAGCAATTGCTCCACCTGGGGAGAAGGATAAGGGCGGGAACTCCGTTTTGGTGTTGCTCCACCCTTAATCCTATCCCAGGCAACTGCTACACCTGGGGAAGGAGGAAATGCTTTATCAATCTGGAAATTCCCCAGTTTAGGCATGATAGGATTTAGAAAGTGACCTAGAGTAACCTAAGGGTAATTATTATGCCATTAGCTTGAATCTACATTGTGGTTCATCACCTTCGCCCAGGTGAGCTTTCAGAGGGGGAATTGGTATATTGAGGATACCTGTTAATCATTTGATAATATTCCTCCCGATAGTCCTCCTGAGAGTCCTCCCCCAGACTGGGCTAATACAAGAAAACAATTTGAGAAGTCAAAGAGAATGAGTAGGTCACTGAGTGAGTTGGTCTGAACTTTTTTGTTCTACAATAAAGAGCTGCTCATGTGAAACTGCTTCCTGCCTTAGGTTATTCCATCCCATTGGGTCTGCTGGTGATTTTCCAAGCAAGGAGTCAGAGGACCACGATAATAGCCTGGATTTGACACTTTGATGTGTCTGGTCATTCTTCGGCAAAGAACACACCAAGAACCAAGGGCCGATTGCCACCCTGTCACTGCTATTTGTAAAAAAAGGAATATATTTTAAATAATTTTAGGTCTGTAGAACAAGGCAGCGTGAACTAGTTAAGGGTTAGGGAATATCAGGAGAGTGGATTAAGGATTGCCTGAATCATTATCCTAATAAATGGATTTCATGGGGAAAGTGTTTTCCATCTTCACTGAAGTTAGAATAAATATAAATCAACCTTTCTTGGGATAAATGTCAGAAGTTGGGATAAGGTGAGTGAATGAAAGAGGGCATGGCTTCACCAAATAGCTTTAAATGTAAGAAAGAATACTGGGAGAAATGAATAGGTATATTTCGGACTAAGGCACAACTAAGTCACCTAAATTATCTATTTAGTTTTTATCAAGCCACTGGAGCCCAGAATTCAAGATATTCAAGATATGAGGGGGACATTCAACTTCTTAGCAGCCTAAAAATAAACAAACAAACAAACAAAAAACATATTAAGGACCAGTTACTACTATATTGTTACTACATTTACAAGAAGCTGATGAATGCTGGCAAAAGGAGACTGTCTCTTGATGTTCTGAAAGCAAAACTGATTAAGAAGTCAGTGGATCTCTAACTATAATGAAACAGTGAACATGAACATAATTAAAACCTTACATGCACCTCCATTACAAACTAAGGTTGTTCACAGATTAAAATTTACCTGTAAAGTTTCAATCTGGGCTGAAAGTTGGTATAGGGAGCTAGGCAGCTCAACAAGGGAGATTTTTTTTTTTTTTTTTTTTTTTGAGACAGAGTCTCACTTTGTTGTCCAGGCTAGAGTGAGTGCCGTGGCGTCAGCCTAGCTCACAGCAACCTCAAACTCCTGGGCTCGAGTGATCCTTCTGCCTCAGCCTCCCGAGTAGCTGGGACTACAGGCATGTGCCACTATGCCCAGCTAATTTTTTATATATATATATCAGTTGGCCAATTAATTTCTTTCTGTTTATAGTAGAGACGGGGTCTCGCTCTTGCTCAGGCTGGTTTTGAACTCCTGACCTTGAGCAATCCGCCCGCCTCGGCCTCCCAAGAGCTAGGATTACAGGCGTGAGCCACAGCGCCCGGCCAACAAGGGAGATTTTTAAAAAAATTATTTACTAAACTGTCAAACACAAAATATAGCCATGAAGATCTGTTGAAATAATAAATAATACATTCTCTCAAAATTAGAATGCAAAACAAATCCTTGGGTGTCATAGCCAGGGTGAAAGACAGCATTTAAATTATAAAGATTGGAAAAAACAAAACAAAAACAAAAAACCAAGTTAACCTGAAGGATGAGTGTTTAATTCTGTGAGTGTGCCTGTTTTACAGAGAATGTTTAGATGTTGCTAAAAACCGTATTTAGCGTTCTTAAATATTTATTTGCCCAAGAAATTTAGATGACTTCAATGAAGCTGCAAAACATACGCCAGCACAGTGGGGTTAGTTAGAAAGGATGTTATATCACTTTTTTTTCTTCAGACTCCTTTGATAGATAACTTTAATCTAAATTCCCTCATTTCTATGAATGTTAGCACTTCTTTTTGAACATGACTTTCTGTGTATTTGTTAATGATAGTATAATAATTTACTATAATATGTCTTTATATATATATTCTAGCATTGCCCTTTGAGGCGAAGCTAATAACTTACAAAGCAAAACAATAAGTCATTAAGGACCTACTATGCACAAGACACATATCTAGGGACTCATTTTAAAGTTTATAATTATTAACTTTTGAATTATTTTTATTTTTAATTCTTATATTTACTTTTAAATATAATTGACTTATATTTACTGCTTTCATGTATATTACTTTATAATTATTATTACCTTATTTTTATTTTGTGTGGTAGAAATATAAAATCTTTCAAAGCTCTTTATATTTAGAGTGTGACAGCCCAAAATAAGTGACTGCATCTGACAGTTAAAAAATGAATAGAAGATATAAGGTCAATCTGTTCTCATGAGGATAATATCATTTGTCTCTTTTTATGTGAATTTGTATGTATAGGCCAAATGATTTCTTAATATATGTTAACTCAATATGGATATGAAAACCTTTTACACAAAATAAAACGGTTCATTGATATAATAAAAAATTTCCACAAAGTAATTTAAAAATATTTCCCAACTTACTTGTACCATGCCAGTAAGCTTTCTGACAGGTGGGTAGTTTATTGCAATTAAAAGCAGAAAAGTCATAGTAAATAATGGATGCATCTTGTGGTTCTACCCTCTTCTAATCCACATTTCCCCTCACTTATATCCCAAACTGTGCTCGGATCTGCTGCATTTTCAGATAGTTATTCAATTAACAAATTCTTAGGAAATCTAAACTAAAGTAGCAGCTTTCAGTGGCTGTGGACATAGGCGGGGGATCTTTGAAATAAATTCAAGCCATATTGGCTTGAATTAGAAGCTATTACTCCACAAAAGCTTTCTAACAGGGAAGGTATCATTCGTGTTCTAGTTTAGATATAAGAATCAAGATTTTAGCCAAAGGACACAAATCTGAGAATCTCAAACAAGCCATGGTAGAAAGAGATGCAAAAATGAATACAGAAAACTCAAAGTACTACCTAATCAACTCAGGCTTCTTGAAGCTCCTGACTTCTCTCATTCATTCAGTTAGTCAATGATTATGTATTGAGCATCAACTCTGCATTGTTTTTTATTCTGGGCCTGGGGATACAAAAATAAATCAGCCATGATGTGACTTTTATGTTTGCGATCATTAAATACATTTTCTTGGTTTAATCATATATTCATGCTAGAAACTAGGTTGTTATAGGATGAGTCAAAGTTAAAAGCTGTTCTAGTATTATTATCTTTCCCCCTTAGTTCTTCACTCTAACCTATAAAAATTCCCTTTTCTTCTTCAGATATTCAACTTCTTAATCCATAAATGTTCCATGTCAGTGAGTACACAGACATATATGTTCTGGTAGAACAAACTCAACTCATTAGAGGGTAAACAAAATAATTTATAAGGGAAAGAATCAACATTAAAGACAAGCTATGAAACAGAAATTGAATGTAATAAAGTGGAAAATAGGGTATATTTCTAGTAGAGGTGTGTGTGTGTGTGTGTGTGTGTGTGTGTGTGTGTGTGTGTATGCCCCAAATTTGAAGATTGAAATAACTTTGTTCCTTAGAGCTATTTGCATTTTGTTTTATTTATAATTATTTCAAGAATATTGTTTACACCTACTAAAAATTATATTATTAGTATTGAAGAGAATGATGATTATTTTTGTTTTTATAGCAAATACTAAAAAGGCACTGAATATTTTTGCCCATAGTATATAAGGTCATAGTATATAAGGTCTCATAGTGTATACCATTGCCCATAGTATATAAGGCTTCATGGCCTGTATTAGCAATAGCCCAATAATTTATGAGACATTCTTTATCTCAAGTTGATAAAAATGAGCATCTTTTCTGAGTACTTTGAGTGAGGAAGAATGTTTAAAATGTCTAATAAAGTTGACTCATTATTTTATATTCCTAGGGATTTGGATTTCACTTTGCTTAAGCCATGACATAAAACACTGATATAGAAAGGACCATGTAATGTTTTATAGGCAACCAGGATGATTGATTTCTATAGAAATATGAGTAAGGTGAGCATATTTTAAGTCTCCTTTGATTATAAAAACTGTAAATCTAAGTTAAATTAAAAATGGCACATACTGGCTTAACTAATTGAATAGCCTGATGTAGAACAAGATTCAGGACCCTACTATGTCCTGGGGTTCAAATAGTATCATGAATGGACAGAAACTCATTCCTTGTATATTGCCTCTGTTTTCTTCCATGTTGATTTCACTTTCATGTATGGCCCCTAATCATGTAACAGAATTAACCTATAACTGCAGACTGATGTGTTTTCAGATCAACAACCCCCCCCAAAAGATAGTTTCTAATCCCCAATAAGTTCAGCAAAATCCAGAAAAATTTATTGGCTCTGATAGGCCTTACTCGGGCTACATTTGCTAGCCTATACTAATTACCATGTCTAAAAGGATGCAGTGCCTATATATGACAGCCTCAGACATAGACTTACATGAAAAGGAGCCCATATCTTTAAAAGAACACTAAGATTTCTACCTCTGGGAAGATTGAATAGATGTACTTTTTCTTATTCATCCTACTAAATACAACTAAAACTCTTGGGCATGATATATAAGACAAACATAGGAAGACTGTAAAAGATGGAGATAAGAAGATTGACCAGCTAAGGATCTCTAGGTCACAAGGGAAAACAAAATGGTGAGTTCCTTTTCTTTTCTTATAACCTCATATATCCCAGATTTGATAAGGAAGACATGAAAATACAGAAATACCAGTGACTATATGTAAAAAAGGACCAACGAATGCCTACTGTAGCTAAAAGACCATTAAAGCTGCAGTCTAGTAAGAGAGAAAACTTTCATTTAACTGCTCTATGTAAGCTAAATGGCATAGAAAAAAAAGTCTGAGGCAAGGTAGGGAGACTAGACTTATGTCCTATAAAGTTGTAACAAGACCTACTCACTCAACAGTATTGGGATCACCTCTCCCTTTGTTTCAGGGTGTCATTTTTTACCACATAGAGATCCTGGGGTCTACCTCTGTCTGGTGGTAATGAGACATACCTCCCGCTTTTGGCCAATGTAGTTTTTGTAGAGACCTAATAGGGACCCTAAACTTAACTATCTCATCCAACATTAACAAGGAGTTCATCCCTCTTCCAGGTTTCAATGGAGTCTGAATGAAGAATCTGACTTACACCACACCTAACAGCAATGAGATGGTGTTATAAAGCAATGGACTCACTTCCTGACACATATAGGAGAGACATGAACATCTACATCAAGTAAGTTCAAGAGTCCTCAAATAGATTCAACCAAAAAAGGCACATTATGCTCAACCTGTCAAAAGTCGAAAACAAAGAGATAATTCTAAAAACAGCAAGAGAAAAATGCCAAGTAACATATAAGGGAATTTTCATTAGAATAATAGAAGATTTCTGAGCAGAAACCTTATAGGACAGAAGAGGATGGGATGATTTATTCACTGTGCTAAACATATATTTTTTAAAAAAGCTAAGCAAGAATACTATCCAGAGCAAAACTATCCTTCAAAAATGAGGGACAAATAAAGTCTTTTTCAGACAAACAATAATTAAAGACATTCATCACCACTAAACTAACCTTATAAGAAATTCTTAAGGAAGTCCTACATCTGTAAGTGGAAAAAAAATGCTAGCATCATGAAAACACAATAAAGTATAAAACTTACTGGTAAAGCATATGTATAAATGTAAAAGAGAAAGAGATCAAAACTTGTAACTATAGAATATCACCAAACCACAAGGATAAACAATAAAAGAGGAAGAAATGGACAAAAATGTACAAAACAACCAAAAAATAGTTGATAAAATGACAGCTTTAAGTCCTCACCTATCAGTAATAACCTGGAAAGTAAATAGATTAAATTCCCCAATTAAAAGATAAAATTGGATGAATAGATTTAAAACAACAACAACAACAACAAAGCAAGACCTGACTATATGCCTCCTAAAAGAAACTCACTTTACCTATAGAAACCCACTTAAACTGAAAATGAAGGGATAGAAAAAGATATACCATACAAACAGCAACCACAACAAACAGGAGTAGCTGTTTTATATCAGATAAAGTAGAAGTCAAAAACTAAAAAGAGCCAAAGAAGTTCATTATATAGTCAAAAAATCAATTCAGGAAGAGGATATAACAATTATAAATCTCAACACATATGTACCCAACACAGAAGCACTCAGATATATAAAACAAATATTATCAAATATGAAAGGTGAAATAGATCTCAGGACAATCATTCTGAGAACTTCAAACCCCACTACTGGAATTCTGCAGATTTTCTACACAGAAAATCCACAAAGAAACTTTGGATTTAAACTGCATTATAGACTAAATGGATCTAACAGACATTAACAAAATATTTTATCCAACAGCTGCAAATTACACATTCCTCTCATTAGCACATGGAACATTTTCCAGAATAGACCATATGTTAGGACACAAAGCACGTCTCAATAAATTTTAAAACATCAAAATCATATCAAATATCTTTTCTGACCACAATGGAATAAAACTCGAAATCAACAAGAGAAACTTCCAAAACTGTTCAAATACATGGAAATGAAATAACTTGCTCCTGAACAGCCAATGTGTGAATGAAGAAATTAAGAAAGAAATTAGAAAAATTCTTGAAATAAATGAAAATAGAAACACAACATACCAAAACCTATGGTATGCAGAAAAAGTCATAGTAAGAGGGAAGCTTATAGCAATAAATACCCACAGTAAAAAGTAGAAAATTTTCAAATAGCCTAAGTTGTACCTAAAATAACTAGAATAGTGAGAACAAAACAAACCCAAAATTAACAAAAAGAAAGAAATAATAAATATTGACAAGCTATTAGGTAGGCTAAATAAAGAAAAAAAAAAAAGAGAAGACCTAAGTAAGTAAAATCAGAAACAAAAAAAGCATGCATTATAGTTGACACCAAAGAAATACAAAGACCCATCAGAGATTATTATAAACAACTATACAGTAACAATTTGGAAAACTTAATGGAAATGAATAAATTCCTGTACACATACAACCTACCAAGAGAAAACTCTAACAAGTAAATAATGAGTAACAAGATTGCATTATAAGGAAATAATATAAGGAAAAGCCCAGGATTGGATGGCTTACATGCTGAATTCTACCTAACTTTGAAAGAAGAACTAATACAAATTTTTCTCAAATTATTCCAAAGGGAAGGAAATTCTTTCAAACTCATTCTACATGGCCAGCAGTACCCTAATACCAAAGTCAGAGAAGGACCAAAAAAAAAAAAAAAAAGTAAAAAGCAAAAAGACATAGCATACATACATTAATCAAAATAAAATGGAAATGGCTATTACTACTGATACCACAGAAATCCAGATGATAATATGGAATACTATGAACAACTGTTAGAGACATAAATTTAAAAACTTAGATGTAATAGATAAACTCTTCAGAAATTATAGATTACCACAATTTATCCAATATGAAAGAGATAATATGAATAGTTCTATAACTATGGAGGAAATTTAATTTGTAATTATAAACCTCCTATAAATGAAATCTCCAGGTCTAGATGATTTAAGTGGAGAATTTTACCAAAAATTTATTTTTAAAAGCTAACATCAGTTCTATACAATTTCTTCCAGAAATTTGAGAAGGGGAATCACTTGTCTATTCATATTATTAGGATGTCCATATTATCACATCAAAACCAGAAATTTTAAAAAAGAAAACTAAAAATCAATATTTCTCATGAATATAGAAGAAAAAATACTTACTAGCAAACAATATTAAGCAATATATAACTATTTAACATAAGCAAGCCAGGTTGATATAGTCATGCAAGACTGATTTAATATTCAAAATAAATCAATAAATGTTGTAGTCTACCCTACCAACAATTTAAAGAAGAAAAATCATATGAACATATTGATTGATTTAAAAAAGCATTTGACATAATTCAACACCCATTCAATAAAAACTCTGAGAAATTTTAACCAGAGGGAAACTTCCTCAGCTTGATAAGGTATATCTAAGAAAAAATGTACAGCTAACAATACATGAGTAGTGAAGGAGTGAATGCATTTCCCCTAAGATCAGGAAGAAAGTAAGATGCCCACTCTCACCACTACTATTTAATGTAGTACTGGATTGTTGCCCATACAATAAGCCAGAACAAGTGGGGGGTGGAGGATCAAAATCATATAGATCAGAAAATGATGAAATAAATCTGTTCTTACTTGCAAATTGCATATAGTCTGCACAGAAAATCCTGAATAACCTACAAACACATGCTGTTAGAACTAAGAAGTAAGTTAAGCAAGGTCATAGTAGACAATATCAACAAATGAAAATTATATTGTATTTGTATATACTTGCAATAAACATGTGGAGACATATTTTAAAAATGTAAAATCATTTGCAGTTGGTCAAAAAATACTTAGGTGTAATTCTAACAAAACATTTATAGAACTTTTATGCTGAAAACTACATAATACTGATGAAAATTAAAGACAATTTAAATTAATGGAGAAATATACCAGGCTCGTGGATTAGAATACCTAATATAAAATTGTTTTCAATTCTTCCTAAATTGATATAAAAGTTAACAAATTTTTTATCAAAATTACAGGAAGATATTCTGTAGATGTTAACATGATAATTATCAAATTTATAAGAAAAGGCAAAGCAATTAGAATAGCTAAAAAATATTAAAAGAAAAATAAAGTGGAAAGAATTGCTGTATTCAATTTTAAGACATATAGCTACAGTAATCAAGACTGTTTTATTGGCAGAAGAAAGACAAGTAAATCAATGGAACAAAATAGTCTAGAAATCGTCCTGCATAAGTACAGCCAACTTATTTTTGACAAAGCAAGTCTATAAAGAAAGATAGTATTTTCAAAATGATGATGAAACAATCAAGTAACCATAGGCTAAATATATAAATAAATAAATAAATAAATACTCTTGACCTAAACCTTGTATCTTAACATAAAAATTAACTCAAAATGGATCATAGATTTAAATACAGCATATAAAACCATAGAAATGTTAGAAGATAACATAGAAGAAAAATATTTAGATCTTTGTGCTTGGTGAAGAATTTTTGACATGGCATAAAAAGAATGATCTATATAAGGAAAATATTGGTAAATTTAGTTTCCTCAAAATGAAAATCCTTTGTTCTGGGAAAGACCATGTTAAGAGAATGACCAGACAAATTACAGAGTGGGAGAAAACATTTGTAAGACAATTTGACAAAAGATGTATAACTAGAATATTTAAAGAACTCTTAGAACTCAACATTAACAAAGAAATCATCTATTAATAATCATAAAATGGGCAAAATATATGAGGATATATTTTACAAAAAAGAATATACAGATAAGAAATAAGCACATAGAAAGATGGTCAACATTACTAGCCATTGGAAAAATGCAAATGGAGATCATGATGAAACACTGACACATACTTTTATAAGTAAAATTTTAAAAATAGTAATAGCATTACTGGAATTATTATTTAATTATTACTAATAATTATTTAATTATTATTTAATATCAGTAATGCTACAGAGAAACTGGATGACTCAGACATTGCTGATGAGAATATTAAATGGTATAGACAATCTGGAAAATAGTTTGACAGTTTTTTAAAAACTGAAAATGCATTTACTATATGAGCAGGCAATTATACTCCTGCTCATTTCATTCAAGGGAATGAAAATTTATCTTCACAAAAACATGTATATGTATTTAATAGCTCAAAACTGGAAACAAAATAAATTGACTTCATTGGACAAATGGCTAACCAAACTGTGGTGCATCCATACCATGAGATACTACTCAGCAATAAAAAGAAATGAATTATTGATGCATGAAACAATGGGAGGGATCTCAATGGTATTATGCTGAGTGTGATATCCAGTCTCAACAGGACACATCCTATATGATTTAATTTAAATATCATTCTCAAATTGAGAAAATTATAGAGATGGAAAATGGATAAGTGGTTTCAGGGGTTAGAGATCATTGAGGCAGAGGGCATTGGGTGTGTGTATACAGGGATAGCAAAAGGGAGATCATTGTAGTTATGAAATAAATCTGTTTCTTGATTGCAAAATTGGATACAAAAACCTAAACATATGATAAAATAACATAGAACTATATACATATGTTGTATGAAGATCAAAGCTCTGGTTTGGATATTGTCCTATAATTATATAAAGTGTACTAATTGGAGGAAACTAGATGAAAGGTACACAGGACCTCTCTGTACTAGCTGAAACTTCCTATAAAACTATAATTATTTCAAAATACATTTAAAAAATGAAAATATTTTGAAGGGAATTGAGTCTTTGATTTGGTTCTCACTTTTACTGTTGCTGGCATATATGAATGCCTCTGATTTCTGTGTATTGATTTTGTATCCTGAGACTTTACCAAATTCATTTATCAATTCAAGGAGTTTCTTGGTTGAATCCTTGGGGTTTTCTAGGTATAATATCATGTCATCAGCAAAGAGTGAGAGTTTGATCTCTTCTGCTCCCATTTGGAGGCCATTAATTCCACTGTCTTGTCTGATTGCTGTAGCAAGGGCCTCCAGCACTATGTTGAATAGAAGTGGAGACAGTGGGCAACCTTGCCTTGTTCCTGTTCTAAGTGTGAATGCTTTCAATTTTTCCCCATTCAGTATGATATTGGCTGTGGGTTTGTCATATATGGCTTGTATCATTTTTAGGTAAGTCCTGTCTATGCCTATTTGTTGAGCGTTCTTATAAAAGGGTGTTGAATTTTGTCGAATGCTTTTTCTGCATCTATTGAGAGGATCATATAGTCTTTGTTTTTGCTTCTGTTTATATGGTGAATTCCATTTAAGGATTTGCATATGTTGAACCATCCCTGATTCCTGGGATGAAGCCCACTTGGTTGTGATGGATTCTTTTCTTGACAAGCACCTGGATTCCATTGGCTAGGATTTTGTTGAGAATTTTTACATCTATATTCATAAGGGATTTGGGGTCTGTAGTTTTCTTTTTTTTTTTTTGTTGCATCATTTCCTGGTTTTGGTATCAGGGTTATGTTTGTTTCATAAAATGTGTTGGGTAGGATTCCATCCTTCTCGATGTTGTGGAATAATTTCTGCAGGGTAGGCTCCAGTTCTTCTTCGTAGATGTAGTAAAATTTGAGTGTGAAACCATTTGGTCCAGGACTTCTTTTTAGGAAGGTTTTTTATTGTTGTTTCAATTTCAGTACTTGATATTGGTCTGTTCAGGAATTCTATTTCTTCCTGGTTGAGCCTAGAGATGTTGTGTATTTCTAAGAAATTGCCCATTTTCTCCACATTTTCCAGTTTGTGTGCATGGAGGTTTTTGTAGTATTCATAAATTATATCTTGTATCTCTGTGGCATCCATTGTAATTTCTCCTTTATTGCTCCTGATGGAGTTTATTAGAGATTTTTCTTTTCTGCTTTTCATTAGTCTAGCCAAAGGTGTGTCAATTTTGTTTATTTTTTCAAAGAACCAGCTTTTTGTTTTATTAATCTTCCATATAGTTTCCCTGTTGTCAATTTCATTTAGTTCTGATTTGATCTTAATGATTTCACTTCTTCTGCTGGATTTGGGGTTGGTCTGTTATTTTTCCAGCTCTTTGAGATGATTCATTAGGTTGTCTATTTGTGACCTTTTTGACTTTTGGATATAGGCATTTATGGAAATAAATGTTCCTCTCAGGACTGCTTTACCTGTGTCCCACAGGTTTTGATAACTTGTCTTTCCTTTGTCATTTAGTTAAAAGAATCTTTTGATTTCCATCTTGATTTTCTCATTTATGAAGTGATCATTCAGCAGAAGGTTGTTTAGTTTCCATGAGTTTGTGTAGAAATGAGAGTTCCTGACAGGGTTGAATTCTACACTTAAGCCATACATGACAAACCCACAGCCAATATCATACTGAATGGGGAAAATTGAAAGCATTCACACTTAGAACAGGAACAAGGCAAGGTTGCCCACTGTCTCCACTTCTATTCAACATAGTGCTGGAGGTCCTCGCTACAGCAATCAGACAAGACGGTGGAATTAATGGCCTCCAAATGGGAGCAGAAGAGATCAAACTCTCACTCTTTGGTGATGACATGATATTATACCTAGAAAACCCCAAGGATTCAACCAAGAAACTCTTTGAATTGATAAATGAATTTGGTAAAGTCTCAGGATACAAAATCAATACACAGAAATCAGAGGCATTCATATATGCCAGCAACAGTAAAAGTGAGAACCAAATCAAAGACTCAATTCCCTTCAAAATAGCAATAAAGAAAATAAAGTACCTAGGAATATATTTAACTAAGGAGGTAAAAAACCTCTACAGGGAGAACTATGAAACACTGAAGAAGGAAATTACAGAGAATATAAACTGGTGGAAGAATATACCATGCTAATGGGTTAGCAGAATCAACTTTGTTAAAATGTCTATACTACCCAAAGTGACCTACAGAGTCAATGCAATCCCTATCAAAATACCATCATTATTTTTCACAGATATAGAAAAAATAGTTTTACACTTTGTGTGGAACCAGAGAAGACCCTGTATAGCAAAATCAACCCTAGGCAATAAAAAGAAAATAGAAGGTATCAATTTATCAGACTTAGAACTATACTCCAAGGCTATGGTAATTAAAAAAGCTTGGGATTGGCACAAGAACAGAAATATTGACCAGTGGAACAGAACAGAGAACCCAGATATAAAATCATCCTCATATAGCCATCTAATCTTTGACAAAGCAGACAAAAACATACACTGGGGAAAAGAATCCTTATTCAATAAATGGTGGTGGGAAAACTGGATAGCCACATGTAGAAGACTGAAACAAGACCCACAGCTTTCACCTCTCACAAAAATCAACTCTGGGTAGCAGAATTGAACCTTAGGTGTGAAACTATTAGAATTCTAAAGGAAAACGAAAATACTCTTTTAGACATTGGCCTAGGCAAAGAATTTATGAAAAAGACCCCAAAGGCAATCACAGCAGCAACAAAAATAAATAAATGGGACCTAATCAAATTAGAAAGCTTCTGGAAAGCCAAAGAAAGTGCCAAGAGAACAAACAGACAACCCACAGAATGGGAGAAAATTTTCGCAAGCTACATATCTGATAAAGGCTGATAACTAGAATCTATTTAGAACTCAGGAAAATAAGTAAGAAAAAATCAAACAACCCTATCAAAAAGTGGGCAAATGACATGAACAGAAGTTTTTCAAAAGAAGACAGAATAATGGCCAACAAACATATGAAACAATGCTCAACATTTCTAATCATCAGGGAAATGCAAATCAAAATCAAAATGAGATATCCCTTATCTCCAGTAAGAATGGTCTTTATCAAAAAGTCCCCAAACAATAAATGTTGGCATGGATGCGGAGAGATAGGAACACTCCTACACTGCTGGTGGGACTGCAAACTAGTTCAACCTCTGTGGAAAGCAATATGGAGATACCTTAAAGTGATACAAGTAGATCTACCATTTGATCCAGCAATTCCACTACTGGGCATCTACCCAAAAGATCAAATGACACTCTATAAAAAAGACATCTGCACTCAAATGTTTATA
Organism: Microcebus murinus; assembly: GCF_040939455.1. Taxonomy (NCBI): domain Eukaryota; kingdom Metazoa; phylum Chordata; class Mammalia; order Primates; family Cheirogaleidae; genus Microcebus; species Microcebus murinus. The sequence goes on from NC_134114.1 coordinate 67,899,215, forward strand.
GCAGTACAATTCACAATTGCAAAGTTGTGGAAACAACCCAAGTGCCCATCAATACATGAGTGGATTAATAAAATGTGGTATATGTATACCATGGAGTACTATTCAGCTTTAAGAAACAATGGTGATAGAGCACCTCATGTATTTTCTTGGATAGAGCTGGAACCCATTCTATTAAGTGAAGTATCTCAAGAATGGAAAAACAAGCACCAGATGTACTTACCAGCAAATTGGTATTAACGGATCAACACCTAAGTGGACATATAGGAATAACATTTGTCGGGTGTTGGGCAGGTGGGAGGGGGTAGGAGGGGATGGATGTATACAAACATAATGAGTGAGATATGCAATGTTTGGGGGATGGTCACGCTCTAAGCTCTGACTCGAGGGGAAAGGGGGGCAGGGGCATTATATGTAACCTTAACATTTATACTCCCATAATATGCTGAAATAAAAAAAATAAAAATAAAAAATGAAAATAAAAGAGAAACTGAAATCCTAGTGAGATTGTTTCTCGATGAAGGTAAAAGAGTTTATAAGCAGTTAAAACAAACATACATCCACTGTAGATCAAAGACAATTTATGTAGTACTTGATTTCTATCTGTATTCAATTTTCAAGGACATATTATGGTTAGCAAGATTAAAAATTGAAAGATATAATTGCCTTCATTTTTGTTTTCCTCAGACTAGAAAGCCAACCAATTATCTTTGCTATTGGTATTATGATTTTGATTATTCTTATTTTAGATATAAACTTGTCTTTAGAAAGTTAAATTTGAAAGAGTTAGGAAATGCTGCCTAAAAATCTAAACATTTGTTAATGATTTTTGCTAATATAATTAAAACCAATTTCTCCTTTTCAAATTACAATTCAACCTGTCTGCTTTTACTCCCATGGTTCCCTCTCAAATGAAGTGTCCTGATGTCAGTCATTAAATAATAATAAATAATAATGCTTCAGTTAGCCTTAGTGAAATGTATAATCCAATTTATAATGTGTTTTGAGAATAAGATGCTACTTATCTGCTTTTGAGAATAAGAGACATGGAGAGAGGATTAAATTATTTTTTTGAGTGGGAATAATTTTGTTAGAATTCATAGGCTTTTGGAAAGTACAAATGTACTATTTTCAGAAATAGCTAAAAAATTTTATAAAAATTTATCAATATACATTTTTTATAATAGTCAATATTTTCATGATCTCAGCATAGTTTATATGTAGAATTTTCCCCAAATGAGTAATCTTCTTAAACTGATCTATGATCAGTTCATAATTTTTTTATTATCTTAAAAGTTAGTTTACATGGATTCCTAAACACCTAAGTAATTAAATAATAAAAAAATAGGCTAAGAAACATACACAAAAATTACTCAAAAAGACTGGTAAAATTTCAGATATTTTCAGAGAAAAAATTTCCACTAATATGTTCAATTACCATACTATTCAAGCTTACACATACCTTTGATTACTGTTTTATCATTCACAGATATTTGCTGCTGAATACCAGTTCTTTATATTGTCAAGGCTCATGATTACATAATGTCATATTCTCTTCCAAGTGGACTGATTTTCTACCTGATTATGGCTCTGAGAGTAAGGTACTAGAAATGAGTATCTATTAAGTTTTATTGACTATTCATAAAAGCTTATAATAACCAGCTGGATCCTGTGAAGTGCATGATGAGTATTCGACTATATTTACCATCAACTCTGTAAACAATATGTGTACTTTCACTTCAGGTTAACTAGCAAAAATCATTATCTAAAAGATTGTATAATCTTATTGCTCCAAACTGAAGCTTAAAGAGGCACAGGAAACGAAAAGAAACAGTGTATCCTTACTTTTGCGTATTTAAAAAAACTAGGTTGGTTTGAAAGTCCATACCTTGAAATATATTCTCCATTTATGTTTCTCTGCCAATATAAATGAAGAATTTCTATCTTTCCAGAGAAGTCATCTTATTACAATAAATGGAGATGAAAGAATATTTTCTTTTTAAGTTATGCAGATAATTACATAAGATCCACTAGAATATAAGTTCCAAAAAGAAAAGCTTTTTGTTAAAATAAAATTTCTAAAGCTGTAAAATCATGACTCTCATCAAATATTGAATGTACATGGTTTAAAGATTTTATTCAACTCATTATTTAAGGAGGGAATAAGTAACAGGCTACAATCTGTTGGACTAAGAATTTGGCTTAGAGAGATTTATATTCTCTACTGGACAATGTTCATTTGCATTGTCATGATCAGAAATCATTTATATTATCAGTTTTCTACAATTTAATTTTTATACCATATGTCAAATACAATTAAAAATGCACTTATCTATAGAATCAGATAATCCCCAGAGAGACCATTAGACACTGTGAATATTTAATTGAAAAGAAAATCATTAATATCTTTAGTCATTTTCTAACATTTTTTTCCTGAGAACCTTGTCTATTTTGTTCACTGTTTATATTCTCAATGCACAGACTTGTGGTTTGCTCTTTGAATGTGATTAGTAAATATGTATTGAATGAATAGATGAAAAAATTCAAAGAAACTGGGCAACACCTTTCAAAAGTAAATTACAAAGAAAACCAAACCATCAAATGGGACTTCTTTTAGAATTATAATGTAGAAATCATTTTAATAATCAAATACAACTTCTTAAGTATTTTAGAGACATAACTATAATATAAATATATATGTTAGAGCAAGGAAGGCAAAAGTTTGTCACAGTTACAAATTTTATTACCTAAACATTTTACTTAAAGAAATTCCTTCAAGTTCGTGATACATGTTACAGTAACAATGATATTCCTGATCAGAAATCATGTATTTTTGCCCATCTACCACTTTTCTTTCTCTGAGTTTCAGAGCCATTATAGTCAGATGCAGTCACAACCCGTTAGTGAGCTTTTGCCCCCCAAAAAATCAAATAATTTTACATTGAACTTTCATTTCTTAATTAGAGAAATCAAAAGAACAGGGAGGACAGAGCAAGGGGAAAAGAAGAGAAAGGATGAGGAAAATGAAGGCTTATTCATTAAGATTTAATCAGAAAGGCTCTCTGTACTTCTCCCTTGAATTCTATTCTGGAAGTTACTAAATATGTTGAAAACTAAATAACATTTTTCTCATTATAGATTCAATTAGAGTTATTTTATTATGCATTTGAAAAGTTAATTTTGGTTGTATTCTGGGAACTACAAATTGACCACGTAAGTGAATAACTAGAAAATGCACATCTGACATTCATCAGTTACCTAAGGAAATATCCAAGTGTATGTGATTCTAGTGGATACAGGCGGGTAGGGATTTGAAGTTCAATTTGAAAATCTGTTTGAATAATTTTTAGAAATAAACAAAGACGATTTGTGGTTGGCACTTTCCATAGGATGAACATTCTAAGTTTTAGAATATTTACCATTGTATATGTCTTACTATGGAAAATGGTAGCACCATATTTTAAAAAGACAAAATTCCTCAAGGACATCATATGTTTGAACAAAATTTTCTCAAGGAGATATGATGTACTATAGTCTATAAAAATGCTCAATGATAGTTGTTATTCTCTGAGTATCTTATGTAGTACATTGTAAAGAGGGAGAGTTAAATACTATTGATACAGATTGATTAAATAGTTAAGAGTTGCTGAGTGAAAATAGTAGACACAATTTATGAAAAGTAAATCTTTCTTTAATACAGATAAATAAATTCTCAAATATGTTGTATTTACATAGGAGGATAGAAGCAGTGATGTTTTCTTATGACGTGAAGATGTCATGTTTCTCTTATTTGTAAAATGTTAGGAACAACTTTTACACTTTGCTCACCAGGAATACTTAGCATTCACAATAAAGCATCAGACAAACGTAAATATACAAAGAAAAGAATAAAAAAAATATTTTACACACTGATTTTTTTTTTAATTAATAAACTTTACTTTTAGGGCAGTTTTAGATTCACAGGAAAATTGAGTGGAAAATACTGATTTCTACCCCATGCCCCCTCACCCCATGCACAGCTTCTCCCACTATTGACATCCCCTATCATATGGTACGTTTGTTATGATCAATGAACTAGCACTGACACATCATTATCATCTGAAGTCCAGAGTTTACATTAAGGGTCACCCTTAGTTTGTATGAACTGTAGGTGTTGATAACTGTATGTTATCAACAACTACTCATCTTTTTGTTGTCTCCATAGTTTTGCCTTTTCCAAAATGTCATATAGTTGGAATCATAAAGTATCTAGCCTTTCAGATTGGCTTCTCTCACGTAGTAATATGCATTTAGGGTTCCTCCATATATTTCTACAGCTTGGAATTTCATTTCTTTTTAGCAATGAATAATATTCTATTGTCTGGATGAACCACAGTTTATTTGTCCATTCATTTACTGAAAGACATCTTGGTTATTTCCAAGTTTTAGACATTATTAATAAAGCTTCAATACAAATCTATGTTTAGGCTTTTGCATGGATATAACTTTTTAATTCTTTTTGGTAAATACCAAAGAGCTTGATTGGTGGATCATATGGTAAGAGTACATTCAGTTTTGTAAGAAACTATGACACTATCTTTCAAAGTGAGTGTACCATTTTGTAATCCCACCAGCAGTGAATGAGAGTTCCTGTTGCTCCACATGCACACCGGCATTTGGTTTTGTCAGTGTTTTGGATTTTGGCCATTCTAATAGATGTGTGGTGACACTGTATTTTTTTAATTAATAAATTTATTTATTAATTATAAATATTTTATTTTTTCAAAATATTTTTTCAAAATATTAAGGGGTAACGATGCTTTTGTTAATGTATATCTCATATAATGCTTAAGTCAGGGCTCATTGGTGTGCTCGTTGCCATAATAGTGTTTCTTGTACATGATACAAGTTTTTACCTCTCACGCCCATCTCACTCTCCCTCCTTTTGGTCTCCAATGTCTTTTACATCTCTTTGTGCCCATGTGTGCCCCTCATTTAGCTCCCAATTATTAGTGAATACATGTGATGTTTATTTTTTCCATTCCTGGTATACTTCACTTAGGATAATGGTCTCCAGTTCCATCCAAGTTGCTACAAAAGACATTCTTTAATTCCTTTTTGTGGCTGAGTAATACTCCATGGTGTGTGTGTATGTGTGTGCATGCGTGCACAAACATGTATGTGTGTGTGTGTGTGTGTGTGTGTGTATTTTCTTTATCCACTGATGAACTGATGGGCACTTAAGTTGATTCCACATCTTTGCAATAGTGAATTGTGCTGCAATAAACATTCAAGTGCAGGTGTCTTTTTGATAAAATGGATTCTTTTCCTTTGGGTAAACATCCAGTAGTGGGATTGCTGGATCTAATGGTAAGTCTACTTTTATTTCTTTGAGGAATATCCATACTATTTTCCATTGAAGTTGTACTAATTTGCAGTCCCACCAACAGCATGTAGGCATTCCTTTCTCTCTGCATCCATGCCAGCATTTATTGCTTTTTGCCTTTTTAATAGTGGCTGTTCTGACAAGGGCAAGGTGAAATCTCATTGTGGCTTTAATTTGCATTTCCCTGATGATTAGTGATGTTGAGCATTTTTTCATATGTCCATTGGCCATTTGCCTATCTACTTTTGTAAAACTTCTGTTCATGTGTTTTGACCAGTGCTTTTTTCTATATAAAAGCATTTTCCTGTAGAATTGATAGATACATAAATAGAAGACAATTGAATTCAGAGTATGAAAAGGGAGTGTATGAGGACTGCAGTCCCCAGCTGCATTACATCAATATTCATTTGGGCATTATTTTTGCAGAGGTTTAGGTGTTAAATAAAATTATTTTGGAATTTTGAATTAATCAGTGTCTTATATAAATGTATTGCACTTTACTACTTATTTGAATCATAACTATAATTTAAACTATGAATTGTTAGATGTAGAATATTATATTTTAGGAGAAAGAATTATGAATAAATATTGTATTCAGACCCCTCAAGACACTTGAGTTATTATCATAGCTTTTTAAAAATAATTTTTGTAATATATATATATATATGGTTTAAGGAATATTCTAAAATTTCTGCATATATTCACTTAATATATGTTTGGAATAAATTATTTGAATTCCATCACATAAAAATTAACAAATCTCTAGTACTTCTTTTGTAAATTATTGATCATGAAAACTATTTTAGTCTCCCATTTAAACAAAAAAGAGTGTTTTGTATTTTCTCTGGTGCATTTGTTGTAATTTGGAGAGATTTTCCTGGACCCTTTGGTGTTAAATATAACATTTTTTCTGTCTATTCATAGAAAGACAGAAAGAAAGAAGGAAGGGCAAAAAGAAAGAATAGACAGAAGAGACAGGAATGAAGGAGGGAAAGAAGGAAATATGGAAGAAAGAGAAGTACTGAGTTTTAACTAAGGAGAAAAATTGTTTGTTATTTATATATTTGCTAACAACAAAATGTTTTAGGGACTAACAAACTTGTCTGTCATCATGTTCGTGAAACATTTGTGTTTTATGGTATTAAAGTTGAGGCAAATATCCTTAAACCCTGAAATCTACAAGTTGTAAGATGAATTTATGTGGATCCAAATTCCTTAACCTATGTCAAAATCTGTGGGGATGTTGCATACCTATTCACTAGATTAAGCCACTACACAAGCACTAGACTCCAAATTAAAGAGGTAACAGATGCCATAAGCATTACATTTATATTGCTGAATTAAAAAATTAAATATCGTTCCCCTAACACCTGTCCCTTCTACAGAATTCCACATCTTGTTTAATATTTCCATGATTCATTCATGCAAGTCAACCATAGTCTTTGGGGGTAATTCACTTTTTGACATTGTGTTCCTGAAGTTATCCTGGCAAGGTCCATTAGATTTTAATTCTTAAGTGCCTCAAATTTCCATCTATTTCAACTTCACACTCTTTTCCACAATTTCATCACTACTAACTTTGGTTCTGACTTTATTGTTTTTCACCTGAAGGTTAACAGTATTATCATTCAATCTCCCCACTCAGAACATTATAAACCCGCCAACAGATTTAGATCTGATCATGTGACTCTTCTGCTCCCAAACCCAGAGTCTACCTATTATCCACAGAATAAAATAGTTTAATACACCATTGAAGTCTCTCTAAGACCTGATAATTTTCCACATTTCTAGCCTTTTCCTCCACTACTTCCATTCACTATGTGTCCTATTTTTGGACAATTGAATGCTTTTGTAATGGAATGCATTCCCTATACCGGAGCATCAAAACAAACAAACAAAAAGCTCTCTCTTATCTACCTTTGTAGGCTCAACATTGAGAAATCTATTATAGTAATTTCAGAAACTAATTAGTTAATAAATGGATGAATAAATGATATTGTTTTAAGAGAAGAAATCTCTCTCTAGGAACCTGACGCTTATTCAAACAAACAATATATATTGTGATATGTAAGATGGAGCTCTTAATAAAGTTAGTTCTAAATAGCATAAGCCTTGAGAAAATTAATAAAGCATAGATAACCTATGATTAAAATAATTGAAAACCTCAAGCTTCAAGGCAAGATAAAAATGAAAATCATAAGAAAAACATGACTGGTGACTCTGTATATCTGTTAATTTTTCATCTAGCTTAAGGTAATACATTTCATTATGGCTTTGGGCAATTCTTCCTTAAACTTAAAAAACATAATAATCTTTAAAATGTCATAATTTATTAGTCTGTGAAAATTTACAAATTTTAATGGATTTTAGTTTGCCAAAAAGTGAAATGTAAGATTTTTTATTTTTATTCTCTTTTGAGTAAAAATCAACTTCAAGAGTTCTTAAAAATTGTTATTTTTTGTTAGCTATCTAAAACCATTTATTCACAGTATATTGATCATGATTGATTATTTTGTTATAAACAAATAAAAACTATAATTAACATAAACAGCCCAGATAATTTTAGCATTATTCAAAATTCAACACAGGAAACTAAATGAAATGTCAGAACAAAAGTACTGAATAAGAAAGATAAATCATTGAGAAAATATCTTTAGTTTTCTCTAGAATATCATACAATGGAAAGTAAATGAAAGATTTGTAAAACGTCACAGCATTCTTTTATTAAATGTTGATAAACTAGAAAAGGAAAACAAAAGAATGAGGAAAATAATTATCTTTAAAAAAATTTTGCCTTACATTGTCATGAAGAAAATGTAAGAGTAGCAATCAAGGTTTTTAACTCAAGTGAAGAAATGAAGTAAACATGTTTTTAAAGTATATATTAAAATATTTACTTCACATATTTTAATGAAGGAACAAATATTATAAGCTTTGTTATCATTAGTTATATACAAATATTAAAACTTTAAAAATTATATTTTTGCCAGTATTATTAGATCTGGGTCAAAGTTTTTATTTTAAACCTTGAATACAAGTTGGGAGGTCATACAATAGTTTAAATTTTAAATATATGGTATTATCTTAGGCTAACTCTAACATGCTATGATTAAAATTAAACAAAATAATGTACAAGGAAAAAATATGACATTAAACATTGTTCAATTTTTCCAAATAAAGTCACATTTCTTGGGTTCATTTACAAATATAATTATTATTTTGATGAAAGCAATTTAAATATATTTCAAAATTACATGGAACATATATCAATTTGAAACCAAACTAAAATAAACTGAAAATCATATACTCATTGTTTCATTCTCTCAAGAAATTCTTTTCACGGTCAATAGGTGTCAGACATTGTGCTAATGTTAGAGGATGCCATCTAACATTAACTAATTAGAGGATGCTAATTAGAGGATGCCATCTAACATTAACACAACTGTGCAAACACATATATATCCATATATTTTCATACAAAATACACACATTCACATAAAAGTGCATGCATGAAAACATGTGCACACACATTTGCCCACATACATAAATGTATACAGCCATATGTTGGCATACACACATGGGCATGCATATGGACACATACACACAGTCGTACATTTACCTACACAGATACACTCTTGCATACACTCACCTACACAAACACATACAAACAGTGCATATGTGAAATTACAATTTGGATTAAGTGCTATCAATAGAGGAAACCAAAAACTGAATTATATATTCTATAAGCATAGTTCATAAAATAGGCTAGTATTGGTATTATCATTATGTTTGAATAAATACTAGAATATTTTAAAATTATACAGACAAAATAGATTAATTTTTTCTTTTTATTTCATGGAGCAGAAATGTCAAATTGATGATATTTATGCTACTTGTCTACATTGATCAAGTAAATTTGAGAATTTGTAAAACTTTAAGGAATTTGCCCAGATCTATTTATGACAAAATTTTTAAATAGTGTATTCAATTACCTTTGACAAACAAGCAAACAACAACAACAACAAAATCTCTGTTCTGTGCTGATAGATAAAAACATTTTTATTTTTTTAATCACTGGTCCAAAATTGAAAGACGTTATTGTTTCAAAAATCAGGAAAAATAAATATCTAAGAAAGAGTTTGGTGAATCATCTTTCCCACAGATCAGAAAACTTCCTTATGATAAAAGGCTGGGAGTTGTGACTCATGCCTGTAATCCTAGCACTCTGGGAGGCTGAGGCGGGAGGATCGCTCAAGGTCAGGAGTTCGAAGCCAGCCTGAGGAAGAGCGAGACCCCGTCACTACTACAAATAGAAAGAAATTATCTGGACAACTAAAAATATATAGAAAAAATTAGCCAGGCTCATGCCTGTAGTCCTAGCTACTCGGGAGGCTGAGGCAATAGGATCGCTTGAGCCCAGGAGTTTGAGGTTGCTGTGAGCTATAGGCTGACACCATGGCACTCTAGCCGGGGCAACAGAGTGAGACTCTGTCTAAAAAAAAAAAAAGAAAAAAAGAAAGAAAGGAAAGGAAAACTTCCTTATGATAATAGAAGTATTTGCAGTACTAGATTTAATTATTTGACTTTAATCAGTAATACTGTGTATTAGTTTCCTAGAGCCATGAAAAAGAACTACAAACTAGGTGGTTTAAACAACAGATATTTATTTTCTCACAGTTCTGGAGGCTAAAGGTCTGAACTCAAGGTGTTAGGAATGCTTTCTTCCGAGGCCTTTCTCCTTGGCTTGCACATGGTGGACATCCCTCTCTGTCTTCACATCTTCCTCCCTCTGTACATCTCTGTGTCCTGATCTCCACTTCTTGTAGGTCACATTGGACTGGAACCCACCCTAATCACCCCATTTTAGTTTAATTATACCTTTTAAATCCCTATCTCTATGTACAGTCACATTCTTAGGTGCTGGGGGTTAAGATTTCAACACATGAATGGGGAGGTGCTTATAATTCAGCCCATGCACATTGGATTCCAAGATGATCAAACAAATATTATAGATATAACTTTAATTAATTATAAAAATATTATAAAATAGATTATATTTTATAAAAATTAAAATTGACTTATTATTCAAAATGTCTATTTTTTAAGTTTGTTTTGGAGTTCTACATAATTCAGCTGATGTAATGTGTAATTAATAATCCATATTAGGCATCTTGAAAGTGAAGATGCAATTTATTTGACATTCAATAAGTTCTATTGAGGCACATCAAATATGAAGATTTTTTTCTTTTTATTAACTAAAGTTTATAGCTTACATAAGGATTCACTCATTGTGTTGTACAGTTTTATGGATTTTTGACAAATGCATGTCATGTATATGCGATTATAATATAGTGAATAATCATTTCACTTCCCTAAGAATCCTTTGTGTTCCACCCATCACACCTCCTTCAAACCCTTACAACTACTGATCACCCCCTCCACCCAAAAACCCTGGAAATCACTGATCTCTTTTATTGTTTCTATAGTTTGGACTGCTCCAGAATGTCATATAGTTGGACTCATACCCTGTGTAGCCTTTTCAGACTGGCTTCTTTCATTGAGAAATATGCATTTGAAGTACTTCCCTGCCTTGTTGTGACTTGATTGGTCATTTTTTTATAGCTAAATATTATTCCATTATATGGGCATAATATAAATTTGTTAACCTTTTGGAAGACATTTTGATTGCTTCTGGGTTTTGCCAATTACAAGTAAACCTGCTATAAACATTTGTGTGCAGTTTTTTGGATGTTAAGTTTTCAACTCAGTTGAGTAAATACCTTTACTCAAACTTAAGAGTTTGATTGCTGGACCATATGGCAAACCCATACTTAGATTTGTAAGAAACTGCCAAACTGTCTTCACAAGTGGCTGTTAACATTTTGCATTTTCACTAGCAACAAATGAGAGTTCTTATTGTTTCACATAGGAGCCAGTGTTTGGTGTTAACAGTGCTTTGATTTTAGCCATTCTAATAGGTATATAGTGATATTTCACTGTTGTTTTAATTTGCAATTGCCTAATGATACATGATTTTGGCGAAGTTTTAGGTTTTGCCATCTGTATATCTTCTTTGGCAAGTTACCTGTTCAAATCTTTTGCCTACTTTTTACTTGCTTTTTGGGTTTTTTAAAATTGGGTTTTTAAAAGAGTTCTTTATATATTTTTGTAAACAAATCCTGTATAAGATGTGTGTTTTGCAATTATTTTCTTCCAGTATGTGGCTTGTGTTTTTATTCTCTTAACAGTATCTATCAAAGAACAAAATTTTTAATTTTAATGAAGTCTAAGTTATTAAATTTATCTTTCATACATTATGTTCATGGTGTTGTATCTAAAAACAAACCACCAAACCCAAAGTCAAATAGACTTTTTTCTATGTTATTGTTTAGAATTTTTATTGCTTTGCATTTTACATTTAGGTCTATATTCCATTTTGAGTTGTTTTTGTGAAAATGTTAAGATCTATATCTACATTCAGGATTTTGTTTTTTTGTTTTTTGTTTTTTTCTTATGGCTATCCACATGTTCCAGGCCTATTGGTTGAAAAGACTACTCTTTCTCCATTGAATTGTCTTTACTTCTTGGTCAAAGACGAGCTGACTAAATTTTTGTGGGTTATTTCTGGGCTTTTTATTCTGTTCCATTGACCTGTCTATTATTTTCCAATACCAGGTTCTTTTGATTTCTGTAATTTTGAGTTAAGTCATGAGGTTGACTTGTATAAGTTCTCCAATTGTGTTCTTCTCCTGCAGTATTATATTGGCTATTCTGAGCATTTTGATTTTCCATATAAACTTTAGAATTACTTCATCAATATCTACAAAATAATTTTCTTGGTGTTTCAGATTTTATTGAATCTATAGATAAAATTGGTAAAGACTGACATCTTAAAAATATTGAGTCTGCCTATCTTTGAACATGGTGTAACTTTACATTGATTTGTATTTCCTGGATATCTTTTATCAATTTTGTAGTGTTCCTTATATAGACCTTCTATATAGTTTTGTTAGGTGTGTAACAAAATATTTCATTTTACGGTGCTAATGTAAATGGTATTGTGTTTTTATTTTAAATTCTACTTATTCTCTGGTGATCTAGAAACAAAATTGACTTTTGTATATTAATCTCATATATTATGAGATATTAATTGTATATTATTGTATACAATTGTATATTAATATTATATATATTAACTTGTATATGAATTATAGCAATCCCATCAAATTGCAATAATTACTTATTAATTCTAGTAATTATTTTTTGGCTAATTGATTGGCATTTTTGACATAGATAGTGACTCATGACTGGGCGCGGTCGCTCACACCTATAATTCTAGCACTCTGGGAGGACGAGGCGGTCGGATTGCTTAAGGTCAGGAGTTTGAAACCAGCTTGAGCAAGAGCGAGACCCCGTCTCTACTACAAATAGAAAGAAATTAATTGGCCAACTAATATATATAGAAAAAATTAGCCAGGCATGGTGGAGCATGCCTGTAGTCCCAGCTACTCAAGAGGCTGAGGCAGAAGGATTGCTTGAGCCCAGGAGTTTGAGGTTGCTGTGAGCTAGGCTGATGCTCCAGAACTAACTCTAGCCTCGGCAACAAAGCGAGATTTTGTCTCAAAAAAAAAAAAAAAAAGTCTATTAATGTTAATGACTCATATGTGAAAAAAGTAGTTTTTTTCATATTTATAAATCTGTGTATCTTTTATTTACTTTTCTTGTATTGTGAAAGCTAGCGCTTTCTGTGCCTTGTTGAATAAGAGTGGTGAGAAGGAATACCTTTGTCTTGATGATCATCTAGTTTCTCACCATGAAGTATGATCTTAATTGCAGGGTTTTATAGATGTTCTTTATCAAGTTGAGGAAATCCCCTTCTATTTCTAGTTTGTTTCTAGCATTTATCATGTATGAGTTTTGAACTTTGTCAAATGTATTTCCTAACATAATTATATATTTTTTCTTTTTATATATATATTTTTTTCTTTTGATATTAGAATAATAGTAGCCTCATAGAATGAGTTAGAAAAGTTCCCTTTCTACTTCTATTTTCTGAGAGAGATCGTAGATAATTGGTATTATTTCTTCCTTAAATCTGTGGTGTAATTTGCTAGTGAAACCTGCTGAGCTCAGTGCTTTCCATTTGAGAAGTTTATTATTTCTTTATTCAATTTATTTAATAGATGTAAACACAATTTCTCCTTGTGTGAATTTTGGTAGATTGTGCTTTTCAAGGAATTAGTTCATTTCACCTTAGCTATCAAATTTGTTGGCATAGATTTTTTTCATAATATTCTTTTACTAACCTTTTAATGTCTATAGAATTGGTAGAAATGCCCCCCCCTTTCAATTCTGATATTAGCAATTTTTGTCATCTCTCTCTTTTCCTGAATGACATTGCTTAGGATTTATCCGTTTTATTGATTTTTTTTCAAAAAAACAGCTTTAGGTTTTTGTTGATTTTCTCTATTGTTTTCCTATTTTCAATTTTATTGATTTTGACTTTAACTTTTGTTATTTTCTTTTGCTTGCTTTAGGATTAAGTTTCTCTTCTTCTAGTTCTTTGAGTAGAAGCTTAAATTATTGCTTTTTATATCTTCCTTCTTTTCTAATATAAGCATTCAATGCTATAAATATCCCCACATCTCAGAGATTTTGATAAGTTGAATTTTTAATTTTATTTAGTTCAAAATATTTTAAAATTTCATTTGAGAGTTATCATTTGATCTATGTGTTATTTGAAATTGTGTTATTTAATGTACAAGTTTGGGATTGTCCAACTACCTTTCTCTTAATGGTTTCTAATTTAGTTTCATTGTGGTATGATACAATACTTTGTAAGATTTCTATTATCTTAAATTTGGTAAGGTTCATTTTATAGTGCAGAATTTGGTCTGTGTTGGTGAATATTCCTAAAAAATAAATAAAATAAAATGCAAAAAGAAAAAATAATGAAAAATAAAACAACATTCAAAAACCGTGGGACAATTACAAAAGTTATAAAATATACATAATGGGAATACCAGAGAGACAATAAAGAGAGAAAAGAGCAGAAAAATATTTGAGGAATAATGACTGAAATTTTTCCAAAATTAGTGACAGACACCAAACTATAGGAGGCTTAAAGAACACCAACTAGGACAAATACAAAACAACAAACAAACAAAAAACCCCAAAATCAAATTTAACAAAACAAAACTTAGCATTCTATATTTAACTTCAGAAAACCAAAAACCAGGAGTAAATTTTGAAAGAAGTCAGAGATAAGGAGAATATTTAACCTAAAGAGGAAAAAGGATAAAATTTTCATTGAACTGCTCTACCAAAACAATATAAGCAAGAAGAAAGAATAATAAAATATTTAAAGTGTTAAAAGAAAAAATACCACTACCTAGAATTCTCTATCTAGTGACTAAAAATGAAGGAGAAATACTTTCTCAGAGAAACAAAAATTAAGAGAATATGTTGATAGTAGATCTCCCTTGAAAGAAATTCTAAAAGTAAATTTTCAGACAGAAGGAAAATAACATCAGACCTATATCACAACAGGGAAAGTGTCAGAGAAGAAAGAAATGAAGATAAAAAAAATTTTATTGTTAATTGATCTAACAGATAACTTTTTTCTCAAAATAATGATAGCAACAATGTATTGGATTAATATATTTTATGGATCAGTCTTATAAATGACAACAGCAAAAGACAGAAGGGTGGAATCTGCTTTAAGGTACCTGTACTATCCAGGAAACAATATAGTGGTGCTTGAAAATGGACCTAAGTTACCTTCAAATGCATATTTCGAAATCAAGCGCAACTACTAAAACTTTTTATAAAAGGATATTCAGTATGGTAAGAGAGAAGAGAAATGTAATAATTTAAAATGATTAAAATCAGAAGAGGCAGAAATTAGGGAAAAATTTTTTAAAAGAAACAAAAACAAGTGCATAAAACAAAATAGTTACAAATATGGTAGATATTAATCTAACTATATCAATAATAACTGCAAATGTGAATGACTCAAATACACCAATTAAAGGACAGAAACTGATGAAGCAGATTCACTTAAGCATTGGTCAGTTAAGTTAGTTAATACCAATTTGATGGTGAGTATATACAGTGTTTGTTTTTCCATTCTTGTGATACTTAGTAGAATGGGCTCCAGCTCTTTCCAGGATAATACAAGACGTGCTACATCACCATTGTTTTGGGGGCTGAGTAGGACTCCATGGTATACATATACCACATTTTATTAAGCCATTCATATATTGATGGGCACTTGGGTTGTTTCCACATTTTTTGCAATTGTGTGCTACTATAAACATTCTAATACAGATGTCTTTTTTTCCTTTGGGTAGGTGCCCAGTAATAGGATTGTTGGATCAAATGGTAGTTCTACTTATATCCCTTTGAGGTATCTCCATATTACTTTCCACAGAGGTTGTACTAGTTTGCAGTCTCACCAGCAGTGTATGAGTGTTCCTATCTCTCCGCATCCATGCCAACATTTATTGTTTTGGGACTTTTTGATAAAGGCCCTTTTCACTGGAGTTACGTGATATCTCATTGTGGTTTTAATTTACATTTCCCTGATGATTAGAGATGTTGAGTATTTTTTCATGTGTTTGCTGGTCATTAGTCTATCTTCTTTTGAAAAGTTTCTGTTCATGTCCTTTGCCCACTTTTTGATAGGGTTGTTTGATTTTTTTCTTGCTGATTTTCCTGAGTTCTATATAGATTCTAGTTATCAGCTCTTTATTGGATGTGTAGCATGCAAATATTTTCTCCCATTCTGTAAGTTGTCTATTTGTTCTTGTGATAGTTTCCTTGGCTGTGCAGAAGCTTTTTAATTTAACTAGGTTCCATTTATTTATTTTTGTTGTTACTGTGATTGCCTTTGGGGTCTTCTTCATAAATTCTTTGCATAGGCCAGCGTCATAAGAGTTTTTCCAACATTTTCTTCTAGAATTCTTATAGTTTCATGCCAGATCTGCCATTAATTCTTTTTTTTATTTTTCTCACAGATATTACCAAGCTACTCTTGCTTTCTATGTTGGCTTGCCATGAAATATGAGAAATAACTTACTAAATTAAGTGTTTAATTTATTTGTAACTTACAAGTAATCTAAATTTATCTTCCATCTTCTACTTATAATGAAAGCATGAACTTTATTTGGCATTATTTGTTCTCATTATTTATTTATATATTTATTTATAATATGTTGTAGTTAGGATAGGTATACCAGTTGTAGATATCTTGATGAATATTTTACTGGAAGAATATTTCAGACACACACTTTCCCCAGTCACATTTACCTCAACCAGTTATATTGTCTTCTTGTGGATCATTGCCTTTCCTCCTTCTCTTTTCCTGTAACTCTTCTCCAAATATTTTATCTTATAAATACACCCCACCCATAGCCCAACATTTTATGCCTTTTTATAAAGAAGATAATGACTGATTCCCAAGTTTGGTGTTCATATGCTCTTAGACTCATTAAATACCGTCTTCAATTATATGAAGGGCCATTACACTACAGTTAACATTGTGAAATGAACATCATACTAGGTTGGAAATTGATATTTTCCCATTAGTGAAATTGATCTGTCTTGGAGTTTCTATAGAAAATAACTTTCAAAATATTTTTATTGTTTGAAAACTTTTAATGGAAAATTTCCAAAATATAATTGAAAGTGGAGATCACTTGTTCAAATTCCTTTTTTTGGATGAGGAAATTGAGTCTCAAGACTACATATTTTTATTAACAGCACTAAAGCATATGCACAGTTCTTAACATGTACTATTCACTTGCAGTATTAGCCTCCTTGAACCTATATGAAAACTGATACAGGGACTTAAGTAATTTATCAAAAATCATATCAGTGGTGAATCAGAGAATTGAACATATGCAATCTGTCTCTGAATTCTGTGCTCAAAATGCTATGCAATATTGTTTATCTTCAATTTTTGTTGCAGTGACTTATCTTATTAATATATCATACCTCATCATGAAATAGAAAAGTAAAATAAAAGGAAAGCAACTTTTTAAATTGGATGTTGGTTATATGTTATTTTTTCCCCTTCTAACTGGGAACCATTTTATTTATAAAACTTGGGTGAGTTGCATTCTACCCAGGAATATATAAATGACGATTGCTGAAAGAGATCCTTACTTAACTAAGGTCCTTCTGTTACTGTCATTGATTCATAGGGAAGAACAGAATCCACTTTCTAGAAAGAAATAAATATTAATTTCACTTTTTGTTTTAAATATGAATATCAACATTATGAGAATTAGACCCTGAAGCTAATATATGAGAATAGTTCTTCCTTACCAAAGAAATTGTGGGAACAATTACTTTTTTTTTCTTCTAACTATTACAGATCCCATAAATGTTTCACTTTGTATGTGGTACAAAATACCACCTTTTTCTAGGGTCCTATAAAGATATATTTATATTAAATGATATTTATGCCAATCCAATTGATCAAGATGGAATCGATGACTAAATATTCACCAGGTGACTTTTACAGTAGTTCTCAGCTAAAGAAAACATGATGATTTATTTCTTATTAACGCAGGATTGGTTTGGTTTACTTGCTCTCTTGGCCTTTGTGTTTTCCCTCTTGGTTACACTGCATTCTCTCACACTGCAGGAATGGGGAGAATTATAATTCACTCCCTTTGATGGGAAGAATCACTTTCTATTAGGATTCTAGCTGGGAATGACTTTACTATTGTTCCTGGTAGTTTCATGTTACCATGAAAGTTGTCTCTCTATCTCTTTGCCCCAAATAGTGATAATAATAGAGAACCCTGTTCAGTCAGTTTACATCAAATGGTGCATTAACTATACTTGAATTGTTTGTCAATTTATATTATACTCATTCAATATCAAATGTTCAAGGGGAAGAATGTATGCCCATTATGTTGTAGAAAGCAGGATAACAAAGAAAAAATACATTTTTTATCTTTTATGACTGAGATTTTTGTATTTTAGTATTTATACATATTATAAATTTTAGTATTTATACATTGTAATGACAGTTACATGTGTAGTTTCATAAAATTATAAATTATTGATATTTGATCAAATTGATAGAAAATAATTCTATAATCTTAAAAATGTTTTCTTTATTTAGCAGCTTAACATCAAAAAAGGTAAATTTTGACTCTTTAAACTTAAAATTTTTAACATTTTAACATTCTGTGAATACTATGCTACATAACTTTACACCGAATTTTTATTAAATAATTTTAAAAGTCTTGCCAAGAACTTGGAGACCTCAGATACTAGTTGTGCTTTCATAGACAGACTGGAATGTCAAACTGAAGTCACTGTTAAAAAGACAGTAGTATTTATTTTTCTGTTCTCAAAACAACCCCCCGCTTGACAAACATAAAATATTTTCTAGTGATTTTTTTTAAAAATCAAAGGTATGTTATAAGTACTTGCTTTATTTCAGTAAACATGAAATATCTAATTTTTAAAATTCTTTCCTTTGCTGTTTTTAATGTGTCTGAATTCAAATTAATAAGATTTAACTACATGGCTTTAAACAGATAGCCAACATGAGCAAAATGAAAGTGTGAAGGTTTTTACATCCTCAGGCCAGTGGCTTATCTACTGGAGCATGTTGGGTCCCTGGTGTGGCACAAAAACACTCAATTTCACTCTTGCTTCAAAAAGAAATACCTTTGTATAAATGGTCCATGTAGCAATTTGATCATTTACAACTGAGGGGCCACTTTAAACCAGAGTAATACACCCAAGAGAGTCATGGTTTCTACCAAAAAAAAAAAAGAAAATCACAAAAAGCTTATGCAGTAGTTTCAGGCAACAAGGGCACAGCTTCTTCCCAGAGAAAATCCTTAAAATGAAGTAGCATGTTCCATAACGAACAAAATGTCTCTTTAGAATGAATAAGTAAGTTGGTTTGCTAAAAGTATGGCCAGTTTCCCCCAAAAATATTGTGGCTAAGTGGTCTCATTCCACTTTTTATCCTAAATCATCTCCACGTTGGCATGCAATGACATTATTTCAGTAATTATAAAATAAAATACTTTATTTGTTGGGCCAAATCATATTCTACTTTAAAAGATATAATGATGTAACAACAAATAAAATATGTAGTTCTACTGAACAGGATATAATAAACAAGTCTAGGAATACAGGAGCACTTCCACCTTCATAAGTGTGTGTGATAGTTGAGTCAGAACAAAAGAGATAGCGGAGGACTTTGAGGAACTGCAGTCCCATTGTCTTGAAATGAGTCATTAGTCACAGAGGTTTACAGCCAAAAGTGAAGATGAGTAACTGGGAATATTCCGGGGAGTTAGAGTGCTAATCAAATGTCAGTTGCAAGTAATTCTGTAATGAAAGTGGCCAGAAAGTAGACAAATAACCATAATATATTAGATCAAATAAATTATGAATCTAATATCTGGACCATGTCAAGAAATTCCACTTCTGATTTTGTACAAGTATACCTTCATTTGCTGAATAGATACGTGAAACAAAATTGCCTGCAAGGTAAATTTCAGAGTGGTATTTTGAGGTAGTAGAGAAAACATAAGATTTGAAATCAGACAGATTTGGGCATTAATTCCAAATAGTGCACTCCTGACAGCTGTGTGAATTTGGATAAATTATTCACTAACTGAAGCCTCATGTTTCTTATCTATAAAAATGGGCCAGATAAAACCTTTTCAAGTGCCTGGGAGTGTCAAATAAAAAATACACGTGAAATACCTATAGATGGACCAAGCATAAAACTTGGTTCATGCAAGTTTTTTCTTTCTTTCTTTCTCTCTTTTCTTTCTCTCTCCCCATATAAATTCCAGTTTATTGCTGATAGGCAAATTAAAGAAAGAAAGATGTGTTTTATGGAAATTTCTTTAGTTAATTAACTTTTTAAATTACAGTATAAGACTAGAACCCAATATTCCGGGTTTATTATATAGCAGAGTTTATTCCTCTTTCCTGACTAGAGGATTCACGTTTTCTTTTGCCATCACAGGAAATTCTCAATGTCTAATAATTTCCATATTGCATTTACTCCTCTACGTTGGTATGTCTGTACAATGTTGCATTGCAAAATTTTCTGAGGCTGTGTTTAAACTTAGTAGAAAAGGGTGTCATGATTGATCAAAATATTTCATATATTCTAGAGGTGATACTTTTCCTTCTCTGGAATTGGGACATTTCTTTCAGTCAAAAGCATATCACAGTCTAATTGGTGGTAGTTTTTTCTCATTTTTAATCAAACATAAAATAATCATGTATATAGTGATTAATGACATCTTAGAGTCAAAGAAAAACGGTAGTAATAGGCACAGAAGAGACAATGTAGGCCAATTTAGATTTAGCATATTTTATTAACTTGAAAATTCTATAATGTATAAAATCAGTTGAGGTATTATTTTATCAATAGCCATTTTGGAATCTTTTATAAACAGATTATTTAAAATAACATATTTCTATATATACATAAAGGTAAAGGGATATAAACATATTTTCTAATTTTCTCATGACTAAAAGTTTATTAATGGCATATGAAAGAAATCTATATTTATCTAGTATTTGAAAAAAATCTTCCTTAGGCCTCTACAATATTTATTGTAGAGAAGTGTATTTTTACTTACGTACACTTTGTGTACTTATATACTATCCTATAACTTAAAAATGACTAATGCATATATTCACAATGTATACTCCAGAAAAAATGTCAAGGTATACAGTGTGGTCCTATTAAATAAAGTTAAATTAAAATATGTTAAATTAAATTTAAAAATTTTCAGAATCATTAAAACCATTGTCAGAGTTCTATGTTCTATACTTATATTTATATATCCTTATTGGTGTATATAATTATATTAATATATAATTATTTACGTGTCTTTACATATTATATACCTCTAACTATTTACTGCATTAATTCTAAGACATTGATTCCAAACTTTTAACTTCTCTAAAAGAAACACTTGTCTTATAATCAGTGACATCTTATAATTGATAGAGATTTTTCCCCAAAAGGTACAAAAACTAGTTGTACATTCTACAATAAATAGAATCTTAAATATATGGAATAGAATGATAGAAAGGTATATAAAAAGAAATAGATATATTTTATATACATAGGGACCTGTTGCCCTACTTTTTTTTTCTCATGACATAAATTGTATTTCTGGAAAATACACTGAAAGAAAATCTATTACCAACCAATAATTCCTTTAAGAGAAACTAAATTACTCTAAATTTCTATGTAAATGTACAATGAGCTCAGTCAGTATTAATATTTTGAAGATATCCTTTTAATTCCCGAGTATTACAAAGTCTTGATATTATGGAGTGGAGTAAAATTATAGAGTGAAAGAATGCAAATAGTAATGATAGTCTGGGTTATAACTTTATTGATCATTAATACTATTTCCTTGTATAGAACCTGAGTTTGAGCTCAGAGGTTAATCAATTTGTTCCTGGTGATAAAAAGCTTATTTTTATTTTGAAAAAAAGTTACATATATGATTATTTTAAAAATCCTTATGTATTTCATACTTTATTTTATTGAATATGGATCTATAAAATATATCTACAATATCATTAAAATATATATATATGAAAAAATATATATATATATATTTTGAGACAGTCTTGCTCTGTTGCCAGGGCTAGAGTGCCATGGTGTCAGCCTAGCTCACAGCAACCTCGAACTCCTGGGCTCAAGGGATCCTCCTGCCTCAGCCTCCCAAGTAGCTGGGACTACAGGCATGCGCCACCATGCCCAGCTAATTTTTTCTATATATTTTTAGTTGTCCAGATAATTTCTTTCTATATTTAGTAGAGACAGGGTCTCACTTTTGCTCAGGCTGGTCTTGAACTTCTGAGCTAAGATGATCCTCCAGCCTCAGCCTCCCAAAGCGCTAGGATTACAGGCGTGAGCCACCACGCCAGCCATTTTAAAGTAAAACTAAAAAGTTTATCATTGCACAATTTATAATTGCAAAGATGTGAAATCAACCTATGTGCCCATCAATTCATGAGTGGATAAAGAAAATGTAGTATTTATACACACAGACACACACACATACAGAGACACACACACACACACACACACCATGGAGTACTACTCAGTTATAAAAAGGAATGAAATAATGTCATTTGCAGAAATTTGGATGGAACTGGAGACCACTGTCCTATGTGAAATATCTTGGGAATAGAAAACCAAACACCATATGTTCTCCCTAATAAGTGGAGCTAAGTGATGGGTACACACAGGCACAAAGAGATATAAAGAACATGAGAAACCATGAAGGGAGAAGGATAGGAGGGGGATGTGGGATAAAAACTTACCTATTGGGTATAATGAACACTATTCTGGTGAGGGGCACCCCAAGAGCCCTCACTTAAGCATTACACAAGGTAGCCATGTAACAGAAACACTTGTATCCCCTTAATTAATATTTTGAAATAGAAACAAAACAGAGAAAATAAAATATAAAACAAAATATAATAAAATAAAATGAATATATAAATATAAAATATTTATAAAATAAAATAAAAATATAAATCTACTAATCAAAATGCTGTCACATTTTATCTGATATAACTCACTAGTTTGGGACTAGATTATTAAATAATTAGATATGTGTGTAAAGATATAACTATGTGAACATTTAACCTTTTCTCATAACATTGAAAAGTTGGAAAGATATTTAAATGTCTCCAGCTATGGTGGTTTAAGTAAATACATTATAGCTCATTCATGTAATAGTGTGCTTGCTCTTACAAATGAGATTGTTAAAACAAACAAATTCTGACTATAAACATACAAATGTCTGTGAAGTAATGCTAAAACTATTACAAAGTGATTCATGTTTTGGGAAACAAAATGCTTTTTATATCTTTAATGTCTATAAAAAATTTTACACTCTTAATTCTTTTATAGTTAAAACACCTAGTTTTTGTATCATTAAAAAAATAACGAAAGCAATGAAGATATAGAATATACCATAGTCGACAGAACTTAACAGTCAGAGCAACTAGGAAATGCGAAGAAAAATGTAAGGACAAACAACTTCGTCCTCCTATGTATGTTCTTACTAGCTTATGTAAATAAAACATAAATGCATCATTTGGCTGATGACTGAGTGTATAATGTTTTAGGCAGGCAGAGGGATGTGGAAACTATCACATGCACAGATGTGACTATCCCAACATACAGATACTCCTTGCACAAACTGTAGAACTTATATGATCAGCATCTCTCTTTCTCTCTCTCTCTCTCTTTTTCGTAAATAATGACTCTAACATTGGAACCCTCCTTTGCTCATATTGAAAGTCACCCATGTAAGAAGTTGGTTCAAATCGTATGGTTAGTATTTGAACTGGCAGCAGTTCTTCCCAACCTTTGATGTGCTGTCAGGACAAATCCTGGACTTTTTAGCATCAGGTTTTAATTTGCTATCTTTGAAATAAATTGCATACTCAGTACTAGGACAGATAGTGTCTGTCTATTACCAATCTTGTGAAGTAGTTGGAGGCACAGCTTAAATCAAATGATCAGGCAAAAAAGATACTTTGTCAGCTTCATTATGTGTCTGGTAATTTGCCACATTCATAATAAGTGTTTAGGACATTTTTGATTGGGTCAGGCAATTATTACCTCTGACAACAGACTCTTTTGCCACATGTACTCTGGGAAAGCATTGGTTAACAGCATAGGGGAACTTTTTCTCTTGCTGCTTAAAGAAATATTTAGCAGTCATACAATTTCGGAAACTAATAGAAAACAACGTGCTGAGATCAAACAAAAGGAATGTGAATCTCTTACAATACTCAATTCATAAACGTCTTGTAATAGGTGTCTGTAGTGTGTGTGTGTGTGTGTGCGTGTGTGTGTGTGTGCGCATAATTTTAAAACAATGCCATGATATTTTAAAAGTAACAAGAAACCTTGAAAATTGCAATTCAAAATGGTTTTATACTGAACAGCAGTGCAAAGCTCTGTTTTAGGAAAAATTAAGAGCATATGTTCCAGTATTCAGCTCTAATTTGCAATGAATTGCTTCAGTAAAACCACTTATATCAGTATTGTTAATCTTAATGGTTACAAGTGACCCATGTTTTAATAATCCAGACCATCAGTTGAGTACAAATCTCTTTTTCTAATTAAGAATGTTTGACCACAAGAGGGAGTTCCTTGCCAACTGTTTACTTATCCTCAACAGATATGATGGCCCTGAATTTACAAAGAAAAATAACTTCATATATATTTTGTTTCTTCAGTGATTTTAGGTTGAGAAAATGATGACAATCCATTTAAATTTAGGCCTTCATGAATTTCCATAATGAAATATAATTTGCACTGTGAAATTCTCAAGTTAACATACCAATCATTTTTTTCAGAATGAAATGATGTGCCGTGTTATTGAAAGTGGCTTCCAAATTTGCACTTGCAAAATTGCAGGGCACCAGTTTGTGAACAAAACCCATGTTGACACATCAAAGATCCATCTATGGTATAGATTTTGCTACTAAACACCATTTTGCTTAATTTGTATGAGTAATGATGATTTTGTCTACATAAATTGATGCACATATTTTTGCTGAATTTGGAATCATAATTGAATACAGTATAGGATGTGGAATGTGACTTTCAAACTACAAAATTAAATTAATATATTTGAAGAGGATAAAAATTTAAGGCTCTTACCAGTAGACTCCTTGGAATACAAATTAAGGCTAATTTCCTCATGATTAAGTCCTAATATACCCAATAACTCAACCATATATTAGAGTGCTAAAAATATTTCCCACCTCTTAATGATTTGCCTTAAAATCATATGTAATTCAGAACATCCCTGTAAAGCAGACACTGATATAACTTTGAAAAAGTATCAGTATAACTTGGAAATGCTTTCAGTTATGCAATATTAATCTATGCTTCTTTTTCATTTAGGGTAAAAGAGTAGGATTATTTTACAACTTGCAAGTGATTCCCCCAAGAATGTGATTTCTGTTGTGATCCTTCCACATCTTATGATTAGAGCCATAATTCTCCATGTCAAAGCACATGGGAATTTAGAGATAGGCACTGTAGCAAGACATATTGAGATAATTAATAAGTGTAAGAGTAGTAAATGCAGTAATTTTCACAAAACTTATTTGGACAAAATGACTGTATCTCACATGTGTTCCTGGTGTGCCTTTATGGCACTTGCTATAAATATGGGATATAGGAGAAGAAAATACCAGTAATTCTTTTAGCTGTTCCCTCCCACCCCCTATGGTTCTTAGGATTGTATTATTTTAAACCATTTTTGACACATTTTGCCAAACAAAGTCATGCATTTTTAAGAGCTGCTCTTTTTATGGTAACTTGAACTGACAAGTAAGAAAAGCAAACTTTTGGTGACCCAAGCAATTCTGCAGCTCACTGAAAGAATTCTCCCCACCTGTTTCCAACACAAGCACAGTGCAAAATAAAAAGACAGTGCATGTTTACATGTATTCGAGAATAAGAATTCAAATATAATATAATACCAGGCAAGTCACAAGACAATTTTGCAAATACGCACATGCTAAATTATAGACAGAAATAGGCTTAAAATGAATATTCTTTTTATTCTTCAGTGTAAAGTTGAATTAGTGATAAATCATTCCTTTAAGTCTGAGACCAATGTCAAGATGACAGTAACCTGGAGAAATGGGGAATTTATCTCATTTTTTTTCAGTAAGTGGTTGCAGGATGTACTCTGCTACGTTCTGTGAAGTAGGAAAGAGGTTAATTTTTCTTCCTTGACTCCCCTCCCTCCTCTCTCTCTTACTGTCTCTCTCAAACATACACACACACATGCATACAAACACACACACAAATCATACATCTACCCTTCATTGGGGTTAATAATATTGAGATTCTCAAAGGTTGCATTGAAAATACACCTAACACTAAGACTTAGTGAAACATCTGGATGTTTTGGTCTCCATGATGTGAAAGACCCAGATGTTTGAAAATATGCTTACTGACTGATGCATATCTATGAGTGCAAGCATGTGTGTGTGTGCATATGTGTATGTGCATATGTGTATAACCTTTTCTTTGCTGTTTGTTGCCATGAAGACAAAAACCTTGATCTTCATGTATTGTCATTACAAAGCATAACAATTTCCCAAATTCTCCTTACAGATGTATAGCACACTTATATTTTGAACATTTTTTAAGTACCTCATACTGTCAATATATGCATATAGAAAGTTGAATTAAGGAATCATACCAATTATCTAAAAAAGATATTAAATATCAACAAATCCAACCCTTCAATTAAACAGAGAGACTCAGAGTGACTTGCATAGGGGGTCATTTCGAGCTTTGTCAAAGTCAGGCCAAAACTCACAAAGGCTTAACTTCCTAATCCAAGAATCCTGTTTTCATATCGTAACAAGTAGCATCCTTTCGTGATAAAGGGAAGCCTGAAGGGGAAAAGAATTTTAGCCCTAATTACACTTAATTTCTTAGTGACAAAAAGAAGTTCATGTGCATATGAACCTTTGAAAAGAGTCCATGTGCTAATTATTTCCAGAAATGTCTTTTTTTTTTACTTGAATGGTAAATTTTAAACATTACTGGTTCTACTGATACCTTTGTTATTATAATTATGACATTAATAAATTACAATTACACAGAACCAATTTACATACAAACATCATAAACAAATTTTCTTAATCAGTATTAATCGCCAACTAAGAATGGCATACTACTTTCTAACAGGTGTTCCAAGCCAGGTAAGATGAATAGTTTATTAGATCCAAAACATCTTATATAAATTCTAATAAGCCATTCAAAAAGTGTAGTTTAAAATATGACAAAATATCCACATGCTGTCACTGGACTGAGGGCTTCAGTTAATACTGCAAAAAGCTATCTTTAATAGCTATTGGGTGCTCAGCAGGATGAGCAAGGCTGGGATTAGAGATAATGGTACTTGTTGGAACGGCAGGGAGGCTGAGGAGAAAGCGATCGGCCTCCCCTGGCTTTGTAAAAGCATATTGGGAAGAAACTTATATTCAGGAGAACATGATACTACACAGTGATACACCTGATAATCTATTTTTTTTTTCTTTTAAGGTGATCTGAGACAGCTATTTCAAATTTAAATATAGTGTTGAAATTCTTAGAAGTCAGAGAACACATCCTGGAATCTCTCTCACAATAGTACCTTCTTTTTTTCCATTTCATTGTCACCATTCTGTTTCAGTGCTTGTCATCTTAGTGAATATCAGTATACTGGTACTGTTTCCTAGGTGATTGTCCTAAACCCAGTGACTCTCCAAACTAGTCCAAACGGATTGCAGAAGCCAGAACAATCTTTCTAATGGGCTACTATGATTGTGTTATGTTACTTCCTTATTCTGAAACTTGCAGAGGCTCCTTTCACATTCAATAAAAAACACACTTTATATAATAACATTTAAGATCTCTTCTTAAAATATATCAGCTCATGGGGTTTTTGTTTGTTTGTTTTTTTAAACAAGCACTATTCCTACATGAAACATCCCTCGAATTACTGTATCCTTTCAGACTGTTGTACCACAAAGGCAATTTTCTTCAGGCAGAAAAGCCTACCTTTTACCTACAGAAATCTATCCACCATTTAAGGCTCACATCAATTAAAATGTGCTTTTAAGTCTTTCCCCACCTCTATTATGGATGGATCCCTTACTGCTCCTCTCTTGTAGCAGTCAATTTGTGCTACTGACATAGTACATACACCAGATCTATAGATATTTATCTATAGTGCTCTCTCCCCCTCACATTTTGCTCCCTGGTGTAGCATAGACCTCTATACACTGCCTGGGTTGCTGCATAATAGGCTCTGTATGTTATCTGCAAATTAATGAATTAGTCAAAGCTTGAATAAAGTAGTAGATTGCATGAACATGAATATTAGCAAAAGTTCCTTGTTAGGATTTGCAACCACTTAAATTCAGAACTTTTAGTTATTTACTGTGCAAGATGCCTTCTGTTTGTCCCTCTTCCATGTGTCCCTTCAATGGCCAGTGATGAATACAAGAAGACAAGGGCTGCAAGAAAATTAAGGTTCATGTGTCTACTCTCCCTGCTCCTTCTCTAAGAGATTACTTTGGAATGGTTGTTCTTTTGACCAAAGGTCTCAGCTCCTGTCAGAAGGGCCTCTCCCAAGCTCTCTCCCCATGTTCTAGTAATAGTGCCTTCCTTTTGCCTTTTTCAGGCTGAGGTGTGCTATTTAAGCCCCTCTGTTACTAATGCCAAGAGGCTGTACTCATTCTTGCAGCCTATCTCCATCCCATTCATACCATTATAAATAGTCCCTTTAGTAAACTCTCTTTGAATTTTTCTATATGATGGTCTTGTGTGCTTTCTGACAGCATCCTAACTGAAATATCTATACATGCACATGGATTTGGGGCACATATACATTGTATATTTACAAAATGACAGTTCTCAAAAGCCATGGGAATTACATAAACCAACAAAAGACTATCTTTTCCTAAGAATATTATAGAAACAATCTTAATTAATTCCATGACCTGTAATTCTACTCAATATGAGAGCATTAGCTAAGATTCTGCTTTTAGCCATTATCACATACCAAAACGCACACACACACACACACATATACATATACACATGTCCTTCTTAGAATATAAGAAGGACATGTGTACTAAAGTTACTAAAAGTGTCAAAGACCTATGCACAGCCATCCCTCGCCAACCAGTGTCTATATAAAGTCAGTACGTCAGTTATTCTAATTCATAATTGTGTGTCATAATTGCATCTTTGATTTTTAAAAATCCTATTATAGCACTTAAGCCACTTGCCAACCTCTCTGAATGCTAAAGTAATTTGTCATTCATCCATAAGTATGCAAAACTGATTTTAAATTTTTACTTTCATATATGTTTACTACCTTGTGTCTTGTTAGAGTCTAAAGAGACCATATATTAATATTTAATGTTAGTTTATCAAGAGCTCGGATGATAAATCCCTAATAAAACATTTACTGAAATAGTTTTTTTTTTTCGGAAGTTTGTCAAGATCAGAAATTGACAATTTATATAGTATTAGTCTCTTTGTAGGAGACTATGCAAAATTAACAAACATAAAATGCTAAATAGAGCCAGTTTTCTATCTTAAACTTAAAAAAACCCCACATTCTCGCATATTCAATTCTAAAGAATTGTAGTTTAAAAAGGAAAATCATTTTTTGTTAGTGTTCTTAAATGCTTTTCTCCAGCTAAAATATGTCTGTACCAATTTGAATCCAATTTTGTAATTAAAAATTTCTCCCCCTCTGTGAACTTGTAGTAATGTTTCATCCAAAAGCAGATTATTACAACCAAATTATAAACCCCTAAAAAAGAAGGGGGGCATTATAAATGGAAACACCCACACAACCTTAAGTACAATATAGCAGTACAAACAGCATAGCTCTAATGACAGTAATCCTGCTTGCCTTAGCGGTATTCATGCAAATGACAATTTAGTACAGATGTTGCACACATTTGCATGGTTAATGGCTTCATGTTTTTGTCCTTTTCTACTCCTCTATACTATGATCAGCTGTTATGCTTAACATTACGAATTCTATGTGCTGTTCCTAACATTAGTGGAAACATAAGGCTGGTAGTTTCCTTGTCAGTGATTTAACTAAAACATGCATATGCACAAAAAAGCAGGAGGTGTAGGAGGGGTGTATGTGTCGGGGGTGGGGGGTGGAGAGGTGGTTAGTGCCTGGCTGAAGCTTTCTGTTTATGAGATTCCCTTTCAAGGATAACTTTGGAATAGAATCAATTTTTAATATCTGAAAAATCTCAATAGTTTCCCTGTTTCAAGTTGATATTCAGAATATTCCACATGTAAGTACAACTCACATAACAGTTTCCCTAGCTAGATTTATGTATACACCTCTCTCTATTCTGTTGTAAATAGTGCATCTCAATTCCTAGAAAGAACATGTTCATTCTTTGGAAGATTTGATGACAATGAATATGCAGAATATTGACAGCTCAGTTTTAGAGGGTAACTAATCCACACATATTACTCTTGTTGTTAGACATTTTCTAATGCTAAAATTGCCAGTGTAAAACAGTGCATACCATATTAAGAAATAGGCACATTCCTGGCCAAGAAAAATGGCAAATTATCTAGTGTTCGGGTGTGCTCAAGGAATATATTACATACAGACCAAGAAACAGAAAAAAGAGAGCGGGTGCTTATCTTTATCCCCTGGTGAACAAAATGACGACCTTTTTTTTTTTTAAATATGACACTGTAATAAAATTTATTGATTTTAATAAATCGTAGGTGATTCACTTCCTTTTATTTTTAAATTTGGGGAGAACATTTCAAACATTATATTTTTCTTATGACTATTCAAAATTTTGTTAATCATTAAACCTAACCCTGAACCAAAAGAAAACCTTATTCTCACTTTAATATTTTCTTGTTTTTCTTTATTCTTTTTTATTAATTTGCTTCTTTCTTCTCCTCATAAACCCCATTCCAGCACACGCTCTATCATTTCTCACTGTCCAAAGATCTCCTTTCCTTCAAAGTTTATTCTTTTACTTGTTAGATGCCACTGAGGTTTCTTGCCCTTTTCAAAGTGTCTTGTTGTTCTTTCTCAGGCAGCCTCATGTATAAAATATATATATTTGTATATACATATATATGTACTTGTATGTATATACATATATGTATTTGTATATATGTGTATATATGTATACACATGTATATATGCATATGTATGTGTGCATGGTGTATATATATATATATATATATATGTTTCCTTTTAAAGCCAATCCACAAATTGCCACATCTAAGTAATTAGTTCCCTTGTCCCCTTCCTCTGCTCTACCAAAATCCTGGATTCAAAAATAGGACCAGTTTTACAAGTAAGACAGAGGAATAGTGTTTGATATATTGAAGCCTGCTATTAAGCTCATAAACAACGTAAACAACCTGAACCAAAGTTCAAATTTTGTAAATATATGTTAAGTATAATCCCATGTACCAGGCTTTATTGCCATATGAAGAGAATTTGCCATATCTTGTGAATACTTGAAATACTTGTGAATACTATGGAAATGACATGATGAAATTAGTGATTGAGGAAGAACTTCATGACAGTACAGATTATGATGCGAAACTACAGAGACGAAGGAAACTTGAACAGAGCTATGATAATAAGGCAAGCAACCCATGCTCAAGGATATAGCTATGGACATTTTGTGCAAATGGGGAAGACGGAGTGGATCCTTGAGATGCTAAAAGGGTATAGTTAAAATATCAGTGAAAAACATACTATGTAATATGATGAAAGATGGATTATTGTTGGAATGTCTAACTCAAGTATGTACCTGAATATACTCAATAATCAACATATGGAATGTAGAGAAGGTAAAAAATTTACAAAGAATAAATAAATACAAATGTAAATACTCAGGAGTATGATTTAGAGAGATAATATAAATTTTGAGTCAAAAGCATCAACAAATAGTCTCAAAGAGAATAAATGAGATAATCTACACAAAGAGTATATAGTTAGAAGAGGATGTGAGAACCTCAAGTATCATCAAGTGTGGAGAGATGGAGTACAAAGCAAAAGGATCTGAAGATGGAAACGAAATGTGACAAGAAAGTCAGAGAACCAGCAGAGAGCATAGTGGAGAAAGCCTAATATGGTAGAGTAGACATCTCTTGTTATTGCCAGAATCCTTTGGTAATATAACATCCATTTATTTTAGACAACCTTTACTTATACTTAATCGTCTGGCTCAAGTTTGACTAATTGGAACAAGAATGACTTGTTCAGGAGTGTACATATTAAATCAAGCCCTATATTTTTGTCAGAAGTACTGTGAAAATAAAGAGCACTCTTTGTACCACATCTCTAACATTTTACCTCACAGTTTCTTGGCACTCCCTTTTCCCCACTTGGTCATACTTTGGCTGAGACTAAGACTTGTCCAAAGATTATAATCGAATTTGTAAGAGACAGATTCCTGAGATCGTTATTTAAGTAAGTAACTAAAGCTAGAGTCACTCCTGCATTTTTCATTTAGGCCAACTTTTGTTTTGTTTTGTTTTCTTTTCCTTTCTTTTCTCTTCCTTATTAGTTTGAGTCAGTTTCTTGTATTTGCAATGGAAATATAAGCCTGGCTAGCATATTGAGACCTTAATGAAACAGTTTAAGAAGGAAATTTTGATTTCCTGTGCCAAATTCTCAGAAAGATTAAAGAAAATAACATCTAATATTAAACCATTGAGATTGGCTGCTATACAAATACTCATGTCATTTGTACTTTGAAAGAACAGTTTTATCATTAAAAAGATTTGGACAAAGGAAGATCTAATGGAGTTGATATGTGTTTTTTTTCAATAAAGAAAAAAATAATCCAACATAAAATGCTTTGTCTATCTCTTTGGTGAATATTAGAGCCATAATCAAACTTTAAAGAGAATAAAATGCTTTATGTAGCTGGGTTGTATATGAACAAATTTGCTGCTTCCATATTTAAAAATTGATTACTATTTGGGCTAACTGACAACAATGACAACTATTTAAAAGCCTTGAAGGTCACAAAATGATTTCATGATGTCAACAAATTTTATTACATTTCTTAAAGAACAAATCTGAGAAATTGGCAAAAAATTAAATAATTTAGACCCAATTTTAAAATGAAAAAGGGCAGACTCTAAAACTTTATAATTACATTTTCACATGGTTGGAATATAGTAGATGAATATTCTGTCTTTCTTCTTCTCTCTCCCTCTTAAAACACAAACAACGCATTTTACTTATAAATTTTTATTTAGTATGATTATTAAACATTCAGATATTTGAAAGAGTAAAGCTACTACCTGCCAAGTGTCAAATATTCAGATATTTGGAAGAGTATGGTTTTTACTTCATGTTTTTCTCATACCTGTGGGTGGTTAACAGTATTCAGACTAGATATTTAGTGTAATTTTTTGTTTACCTGTATAGTTTGTGGTGTTTACTCAACTGTTTCACTTTGGGAAACATCAACTTCTGCATGGGAGTACGTGAGTAGAAATAAAATTAGTTTTTAACTGTAAGAAAGAAACTAGCCTCAATTAGAAAGATTTTTGTGATGACTTTACGTAACACTTAAAGTGTATGATAGTTCTGTTTTAAATTTTTCAAGGAACCTTCATTCTATTTTCCATGGTTGCTTCACAATTTTACATTTCCATAACAGTGTGCAAGTGTTCCAATTTTCCTACATCCTTGCCAACACTTTAAAAAAATTTCAATAGATGTAGATGGTACAAGTGAAGTTTTGTTGCATGGATATGTTGCATAAGTCTGGGTTTTAGTGTACCCATCACTGAAATAGTGTACATTGTAACAAATAGGTTATTTTTCTTCCCCTACTCTTCTCTCACCCTCCCCTTTTTGAGTCTACAATGTCCATTATTAAACTCTATAAAACCACACATACCCATGGCTCAGCTCCCACTTATAAAAGAGAACATGAGGTATTTGATTTTCTATTCCTCAATTACTTAATTTAGGATAATGACCTCCAGTTTCATCCAAGTGGCTGCAAAAAACATTATTTCCTTCTTTTTTTATATAGCTGAATAGTATTCTGTTTTGTACCACATATATATGTGTGGTACATACATATGTATATACATATATACCACATTTTCTTTATCTATTCATCAGTTGGCGGACACTTAGGTTAATGTCATATCTTTGTGATTGTGAATTGTGCTATGATAAACATATGGGTACAGGTATATTTATGATGTAATTACTTTTATCCTCCCTTTGGATAGATGCCCAATAGTAGGATTGCTGGATTGAATGAGAGATCTTTTAATTCTTTCAGAAATCTCCATAGTTTTCCATAGAAATTGTACTAATTTTCATTCCTACCAACAGTGTTTATCAGTTCCCTTTTTCACCTACACCACATCAACATATAATATTACTTGATTTTTTTATAATGGCCATCCTGACAGGGAATAAATGGTATCTCATTGTGGTTTTAATTTGCATTTCTTTGATTATCACTGATATTGAGCATTTTTCATATGTTTTTCGGCCATTTGTATATCTTCTTTTGGAAAATGACAGTTCATATTGTTTACCCACATTTAATGGGGTTGTTTTTCTCTTGCTGACTTGTTTGAGTTCCTTGTAGATTCTGGATTTTAGGACTTTGTTGAATATACAGTTTGCAAATATTTTCTCCTATTCTATAGATTGTCTATTTACTCTTTTAATTATTCTTTTACGTGCAGCTTTTTAGTTTAATTAATTCCCACTTTTCTAATTTTGTTTTTATTGCTTGTGCTTTTGAAGTCTTAGTCATGAATTCTTTTCCTAGGTCAATTTCCAGAAGAGTTTTCCTGAAGATTTCTTCTAATATTTTTATAGTTTCAGGTTTTACATTTAAGTCTTTAATCTGTTTTGTGTTGAATTTTGTATGTGAAGAGAGATAGGGTCTAGTTTCATCTTCTGTATATGGCAATTGAATTTTCTCAGCACCATTTACTGAATAGGGTTTCATTTCACTAGTGTATGTTTTTGTCTGCTTTGTCAAAGATCAGTTGATAGGTATATGGCTTTATTTCTCAGTTCTTTATTCTTTTCCATTGAGGTATATGTCTTTCCATTGAGGTATATGTCTACTTTTATACCAGTAGCATACTGTCTTGGTTACCATTTCCTTTTAATATATTTTGAAATCAGGTTAATATGATGCCTCCAGTTTTGTTCTTTCTGCTTAGGATTGCCTTGGCTATTTTGGCTCTATTTTGATTCCATATGAAATTTAGGATTTTTTTTTATTCCGTGAAAAATGACATTGATACTTTGATAGAAAATGCATTGAATCTGTAGATTGCTTTGGGCATTATGGTCTAATAATACTATTGAGTCTTCCAATCCATGAGCATGTGATATTTTTCTGTTTGTTTCTGCCATATATGATTTTTTCCATCAGTGTTTTCTAGTTTTCCTTGTAGGTATCTTTCTTCTCATTTCATTACTGATGTTTCAGTAAAATTATAGTAAATCAAAAATTCTGCTCCTAAATTTTATATAATTCTAAATTATAGAAGGAGAGCAAATTAACTAGAATAGCTAAAACAATTTTGATGAAATATAAGGTAAGAAGAATTACTCTATCAAATATTAAGACTTGTTATAATGCTACAGTCATCAAGGCAATGTAGTATTGGTGGAAGGATAGAAGAATAGATCCATGAAGCAGCATAGGGAAGCCAGATATAGAATAATGCAATAATGGCCAATCAATGGACGATAAAACTGCAAATGGAGAAATGATAGCTTTTTCAACAACTATTGCTGGAACAATTGGATATCCATACACCAAAATAAATAAATAAACAAAACCTCTCAAACTAATTCTCATTCTTTATACAAATGTATATTAAAATAAAACATAAGAATAAATATAAGATATAAACATATAAAATATTTAGAAGAAAATCTTAGTGACTTGGGTTAGGCAAAGGGTTCTTAAAAAAAGCATAATGCATAAAAGATATATTGTATTCATCAAAGTTGATAATTTTTGCTTCTCCAAAAGATGAGTAAGAGGCTAGGCATGGTGGCTCATACCTGCAATCCCAGCACTTTGGGAGGCCAAGGCAGGAGGATCGCTTGAGGCCAGTAGTTTAACACTAGGTTAGGCAACATAATGAGATCACATCTCTACAAAATATTTTTTTAAAATGTAGCCAGGCATGATGGCCTGTGCCTGTAGTCCTAGCTACTCCATAGGCTGAGGCACGAGGATCACCAGATCCAAGGAGTTAGAGGCTACAGTGAGCTATGATCATGCCACTGCACTCCAGGCTGTGCAACAGAGTAAGACCCTGTCTTTAAAAAACAAAAACAAAAAATACACACACACATATATACATATACAATACACACATACTCACATATACACATATGTACTTAAGGAATTCTCTAAATCACAAAGTAAAAAACCCAGTGATCCAATTAAAAATGGGCAAAATATTGAACAGGTATTTCACCAAGGAAAATACAAAGATGTCAAATAAGCACATAAAAAGTTGTTCTGGGATAGGTATAATGGCTCACATTTGAACCCAGGAGTTTGAGGTTACAGTGAGCTATGATCACACTACTGCACTTCAGACTGGATGACAGGGTGAGATCATGTCTTCCATTTATGATACATTCTCTGAAAGAAAATATTACAGTGTCAATGAGCAGATCAGTGGTTGACATAGGTTAACTGTGTGAGTGTGTGTGTGGAGATTTTAATTTTAAAGGAATAAAGTAAGGGATTTTTTTTAAAGGTGAAGAAACTGTTCTGAATATGATTGTGGTGATGGTTACCTAATTCTATACAAGTATTAATATTCATAAAACTATATACCATAACAAATATTCAATGTATGTTATGATCTGTTACAAATTAAAATTGATTTTAAAAAGAAAATTAAAAAGTACATGGAAAAGACATTGCTAATCAACTTTAGTAAATGGTTTACTTTTTTCTAGTTTTTTGTTTGTTTGTTAACATAAACAGGAATTCTATGAGTGTGACCATGCCCATACTCATTTTGTGCTTTTTAAACAGATTCTAGAATTCATAATTTTACCTTTCTTATAATTTTTACCTTTCACTTGTAGTCACTACAACAGTGAAATCTATCTTTTTAGTTATGTATCTGTTTATCTTTGATATCCTAATATAACACAGTTATAAACCTATACTTTAGCCTAATAGTAAAAGAAGGCATAGTTTCTTAATTTTTTTCTATAAATAATCTTAGCTTCCTCTAGTAGCCCTTCCCACTGGGTAGGAAAGAAAATTAACAAAAATTGAACTTAGTTCTGTCTGGTTATATATTTCAATAATCCCTTTGGGAAATTGTTCATTCTCTTTATATGAAATGCTGGATCTTCTCAGTTTCTTTCTTCCTGTTTCTGCTCCTTTCCAGTAGTTTCTGGGGATATGGGGGTGGTGTGTGGTTTTCATTACTTTGTGGGGCTTAGAGGGAAAAGGCCTCCTTATTTCCATCTTGTGGCCTCTGGATCAACACATGTTTCTCTAATGAGATAATTTGCCTGGGCTTCTCTCTGGACTGGAAACTGAGGTCTGAACACATCCCTGAGCATCATACTGGTATGTGATGCTGAAGTGTCTCTGCTC
Organism: Microcebus murinus; assembly: GCF_040939455.1. NCBI lineage: Eukaryota > Metazoa > Chordata > Mammalia > Primates > Cheirogaleidae > Microcebus > Microcebus murinus. Next base: position 67,936,809 of record NC_134114.1, read on the forward strand.
CTAGACTAACTTTTGCTTTGCCATTTGTTAGTCTGGCACTGCCCTGCAGGATGATTGGTTTCACTATGGATCTTATTGGATGTGAAATCCCTGCGAGCATCGCCATGTTTGTTCATCTGGCTCATAGCTAAGCTTCTGCCATAGTCTCTCCTCCTGCCTTGATAGAGAGGCACCCACAGCAGGCATTCTAATTCTCAGCTCAGCTCCCTCACACAACCTGGCTTCATGACATACAGGAGCATTTGAGTCTCAGCTATAACATACAGGATCCAGGAGGTGCTCTCAGGAAAGCAACGGCCTTGCTTTCTTTCTAGTTTCATTAGTTTTTTCATTGAGACTCCCTTTGACATGGCTTCTTCCAAGGTCCTATTATAGGACAACCTTCAAGTGAATCTCCTTCAAGAATCCCAAATGCGAAGCGTGAGTAAGCCTCACCTTGACATTTCATGACTGACTTACTTCTCTGGGACCAAACGTGCAGAGAGGAGATCAAAACACGTAAATTTCATTCTCTGTCTTTCTCACCTGGATTACTTTTCTTGTCCCGTCAATGCTGGTAATAAATAATGAATTCTTCCCTTCTTCAACATCCAATTTTTCTCCTTTCTATCAGAGAGTGGTCTAGTCTGCTGTTTGTTACATTAGAAAGGTATTTGAATATTATTTTCTCTTTTTGGAAAGCTTGGCTTGGCTTTCAAGCCCATTATTTTGCTGTGAACTTGGAAGTTCTACTTTGGTTGTCAAAGAATAAATATTAACTCTTTCTTTTTTATATATAGTTTATTGGCTAGGTTTTTTTTTTAAATAAACAAGACAAACAACTTTTCCAAACCCACAAAGAAAATGATTAATTGCTGGATATTTAATGGCTATAAATGTCATTGAAAGAGCAGGCTTCAGGACAAAATTCCAGGAACAACTCTAGGTTTCTAGACACACACACATTCAGTATCATAGCTCAAAAACTTCAACTTGGTTACCTTAGAATTATGCCACAATCAGGAAACTGCTACCATTACTAGGGAAAAGTCTCCAAATCAAGTGGTCACTAAACATCGTGCCATACTGCTGCTGACATACTTCAACAGAAGGGATGCCTTGTACCTTGCATCTCTTTCCATTTTGCACAATTCAAAATTCAAACAATGTATGAGAACATATGATGGATGAGAGCTAAATCAAACCTGGAATCTCGGCTGTAAGAGAATCTGAAATATAATTTTTAATTTCTCAGCATCTGTAGTTCAGGTACGTACAATAGAAAGAAGTTGAAATGATTATTGAATGAGCCAATCTATGGTATCCATTACAAATGCAAAGCATTAAAGATAGTCCATTAGCATAGACTAATTTTAATATACTTAAAATGTTTGTTAATTTTTATTGCTATGAATATTGTTTATACTACACTTTAAAAAATTTAAATAAATCGTCCTCATACTCAGGTGACTTAACAAGGGAGAAGGTTTGATAGAATGAACAATATTTAATAGCACAACAAAGTGACTGTAGTTGACAATAAGTTACAGTATACCTTAAAATAAAATAGCAGATTAGAATATTCCTAACACAAAGAAATGATAAATGTTTGAGGTGATGGATACCCCAATTACCCTGATTTAATTATTACACATTGTATTCCTGTATCAAAACATCACATGCACCCTATAATTGCATGCAACTATTATGTACCTATAATAATTAAAAATTAAAATTCAAAAATGCATAGAAGAAAACCATATTAATATATGCCTAAATTATGCTTGTACATTAATATGAATTTTTAAAACAGACAAAAATAAAGATAGGTTTAGTATTTCCCTGACCTTATTATCTCTGAAATATTAAAATATTCAAGGTTGTTTAGTAGAAATCTAACCCAAATGGAACTGTAAATAGTCAAAATGAATATCTCAGAATTTACATTTTCCTAAAGATAATATCTCCTCTCCATTCTCATTTTCTTTGATTCATTGTATTCACTTCTACTCTTATCATAGATTTTTCCACTCAATTTCCTTACTTGATTTCCTTTACTCTTCATGTTCCCTTTCATCATTTCCTTGCCTTTTGTTTTTCTGTCTTTTTTATATTTGTATTACCCAGACATTTAGGGAACCTCCTCCTACTTTTATAGCATTTCCTCATTAGCAGTAAAATTGACCTGAAATATTTAATAATGTGCCTATATTTTAATAACAGGCTGTAAATTAATGTAATGACTTGCCTATTTCCAAAAGATTGAATGCTTACTTTAATTCTGTCTTTGTTAATAATAGAATCAGGTTCCTCTCCAATGGAAATTAGTCAGCTATAGAGAGAAGTGATGTGGTTCCTGTTTGCTTGCACTGCTTTTAGATATTTCTAGTATCTATATTACCTCAAAATGTAAATCCCCAACAATGCCTAGAAAAGTTTTATCACAGTAGACACTTAATTCTTATCCATTAAAATTTTTTCAGTTTTACTTGTAACATTTTTGACATAATCCCTGAGGAGATTCTGGAATTAACAGAGTAATCAAAACTGGACAGACAAATGAGCAAAAGAGAACATGGCATTAAATAAGTGAAGGAAAAAAAAAAAGAGTTCCAAGTAAACAGCTTGCAGGTAGGAATGATTCATATTTGTGTGATGGACAGAGTGGATAAAAGTCATGGTAATGTCAAACAAGGACAAAAACTTAATTGTGCTAATATACAGTAAATTATTCTACAGTCTCTGAGGAAAATAAGAGGAATTGAAAGGAACAGTGTCATCTCTATAAAACTTTCTTTGCAATCAATACAGAACACAGAAACAGGTAGCAATTTATCTGGCCCAAGTAAACTATAGTAATACCTAATCTACACAATATTAATTTCAAACAATGATATATGTCATATATGTATGCAGTTTTTACAACTATTTTCCTCTTCATAGTTAAAATATTTATTTATTTATTTTTCTGTTATTATCTTAAAATATTTAATTGACAAAGATGGAATACATTAAAGGTGTGCAATGTAATGATTGATATACATATATTGTATAATGAATAGCACAATGAAATTAACACACCTGTCACTATGCAGAACCATTTTTAAAATTTTATTTCAATATATTAAGGGTGTACAAATGTTTTCATTACATGAATGGCTTTTGTGATGCTCGAGTTGGGACTGTAAGTCTGCCAACCACCCAAATAATGTTCACTGTACTTATTAGGCAGGTTTTTGCCCCTCTCCTCCTCCCTCCTCTCCTGCTTCATTACCAATGACTTTTATTTCCATCTGTGCACATGTGTGCCCTTGGTTAGTTCCTATTTGTTAGAGAGTACATGTGTTGTTTGCATTTCCATTCTATAGATAATTCACTTAGGATAATGGTCTCCAGTTCCATCCAAATTACTGCAAAGGGAATTAACTCTTCCTTTTTATGGCTGAGTAGTACTCCATGGTATAGATATATCACATTTTGTTAATCCACTTGTGAATTGATGGACACCTGGCTTGATTCTACATCTTTGCAATTGTGAATTGTACTGCAATAAACATTCGAGTGCAGATATCTTTTTCATAAAATACCTTATTTTCCTTTGGCTAGATACAAAGTAATGGGATTATTGGAATGAATGGTAGGTCCACATTTAGTTATTTGAAGAATCTCCATACTGTTTTCCACAGAAGTTGTACTAATTTGCAGTTCCACCAATAGTGTGTATGCATTCCTCTTTCTCTGCATCCATACCGACGTCTATTGTTTTGGGACTTTTTAATAGAAGCCATTTTTGACAGAAGTAAGGTTATATTTCATTGTGGTTTTAAATTGCATTTCCCTGATGATTAGTGATATTGAGCATTTATTCATGTGTTTGTTGGCCATCTGTCTATCTTCGTTTGAAAAACTTCTGTTCTTGTCTTTTGCCCTCTTTTTAATAGGGCTGGTTTTTTTTTTTTCTTTTTCTTTTTTTGTTGTTGTAGTAGTTTTTTCTTGCTGATTTGTTTGGGTTCTTTACAGACTCTGGATATTAGCTCTTTATTGGATATACAGTTTGTAAATATTTTCACCCATTCTGTATGTTGTCTATTTGCTCTGTTGATTATTTCCTTAGCTGTGCAGAAGCTTTTTATTTTAGTCAAGTTCCATTTATTCATTTTTGTTGTTGCTGTACTTGCCTTTGGGATCTTAGTCATAAATTCTTTGCCTAAGCCAATATCTAAAAGAGTTTTTTCTACATTTTCTTCTAGAATTTTTATGGTTTCATGCCTTTCATTTAAGTCCTTTGTCCATTTTGAAGTAGTTTTTGTGAGTGGTGAGAGATAGGGATCCTGTTTCATTATTCTGCATGTGGCTATCCAATTCTCACAGCACCACTTACTGAATAGGGATTCTTTTCCCCATGTATATTGTTGTCTTCTTTGTCAAAGATCAGTTGGCTGTATGTGGATGGTTTTATATCTGGGTTCTTTGTTCTATTCCATTGGTCTCTGTCTCTATTTTGTGCCAAATGCCATGCTGTCTAGGTTATTATATCCTTGTAGTATAATTAAAGTCTGATAATGTGATGCCTCCAGCTTTGTTCTTTTTGCTTAAGATTGCTTTGGCTATTCAGGCTCTTTTCTTGTTCCACACAAAGTGTAGAATGATTTTTTTCTAGATCTGAGATATATGACATTGGTATTTTGGTTGGGATTGCATTGAATCTGTAAATCTGTTTGGTAGTATGGACATTTTAATAATGTTGATTCTACCAATCCATGAGCATGATAAGTTTTCCCCTTGTTTGTACCATCTGCAATTTCTTCCTCAGTGTTTCATGGTTCTCTTTGTAGAAATCTTTCACCTCCTTGGTGAAGTATACTTCTAGGTATTTTCTTTTCTTTTTGGCAGTTGTGAATGGTATCGAGTCTTTGATTTGACTCTCGGCTTTTCTGTTATTGGTGAACAGGAATGCTACTGATTTGTGTTCATTGATTTTTGTAACCTGAGACTTTGCTGAATTCATTTACATATTCCAGGAGTCTTTTGGTGGAACCTTTGGAGTTTTATAGATCTAAGATCATATCATCAGCAAAAAGCGAATGTTTGACTTCCTGATTTGGATACCTTTTATTTCTTTCTCTTGCCTATTTACTCTTTTTAGGACTTCCAGTACTATGTTGAAGAAAAGTGGTGACAGTAGGTACCCTTGTCTTATTCCAGTTCTTAGGGGAAATGCTTTCCATTGTTCCCATTCAGTATGATGTTGGCTGTGGGTTTGTTATATATAAATTTTATAATTTGGGGATATGTTCCTTCTATGCCTAGATGGTTGAGTTGTTTCTTTTTTTACTTTTTCATGAAAGAGTATTGGATTTTGTTGAATGCTTTTTCTACATCTATTGAGTTGATCCAGGCTGAACATTAGATCCCTAGAACTTTTTCATCTCATAACTGAAAGTTTATGCCCTCTGGCCAACATTTTCCTATTTCCCCCAACCCCATTTTCCCCTGACTTTAGCTATGACTATTCTACTCTCTGCTTCTTTGATTTTGACTCTAGATTCCACATATAAGAGAGATCATACAGTATTTGTCTTTCTGTGTCTGGATTATTTCACTTAATATAATGTTCTCCAGGTTCATCCACATCATCACAAATGGCAGGATTTCTTTATTTTTGGTGGTAAAATAATATTCCATTTTATATATGTTTCCCAGTGTCTTTATACATTCATCTGATGATAGACACTGATGTTAATTCCACATCTTGTGAGTGATGTTTCAATGATAATGAGGATGCAGATATCTCTTTGAGATACTAATTTCACTTTTATTGATATACACCTAGAAGTGACATTGCTGGAATGTATGATCATTGTATTTTAAGTTTTTTGTGGGACCTCTGTACTGTTTCCATAATAGTTATGCCAATTTATATTCCCACCAACAGTGTTCAATGGTTCCCTTTTCTCCAGGGCATCAACAGTTGTTATTTCTTTTCTTTTTCGTAAGTCATTTTATAATATATATTTTTTCTAATTTTGCAAACTACTGAAATTGAATATGTTTTAGCCCTTTACTAATAATGTGTCCTTATTTTGACCATTCATATTAAATATTGTAATAATACAAATACATGTGATTTTTTGCATGTCCAAGCTTTTTCTTTAATAAAAAATGGTCCCTTCTACTTTACATCCATTTCTTTCTGATTTTAGTTTCTAATCCGTGATTGGCTAGAGTACTAGATCACCATTCACCTTAAACCCTGAGTATAAAGTAGTTTATAAATTCCTAAGGGTGTTTATAACAAATTTGTTTTGTAGCTTTAGTTCATACTAAAGCTGTAAACTATCAGATATCTTATCTACTAATTTAGGGGATCTTCCTAAACTGTGGTAGTATTAAAATATTGAGGGAATAAAAAATAACTGAAACATTAAAATCAGGCAAAATAATGAGCAATTAGAGAGATAGTTTAGTAGTTTTAGAGAGGTTCACCTTACTATAGATGGGCATTTCTAAATCAATGCACAATAGACTAAACATTTATTTTAGATGTGCTATACAATATCCAGTAGAGTTGTAAATCCCAAGAAGGTTCAGTTTTGAACAGTGACAGACACCTACAGTGTTCACAGATATCTGAGAATAGCTTGGTAAATATTTTTAAATAAAATACAAAGTTTACACTTGTTTTTTTTTTTTTTTATTAACAGGGTTATACATACAGTTCAGTGATTAAATGACTTTGGAGTCCATTTCCTGGATTCTAATCCAAGCTCTACTATTTTTTATTGATGAAAACTTGGCCAAGTTACTTAGTGTATATATGCCTCAGTTTCCTCAACTGTGTGTGGAAGCAATAATAGCACTCTCTTATAATGCTCTTGTAAGCCCTGGCACAAGATAGTTCATGTGAGGCATTTTAGAGGAATGCTTTATGTTCAGTACCCAACCAGTTTTATTATTAAACTACAGAGAAACTTTTAAAAGAAAAATCAGGAGATTTTCTTTACAGTTTTAATTTTCTAAAAATGGCAAAAGGTTTCTGATTATATATGCTATGAATTTGTTTTAAAGTCCTGTTGAGACATCTGAAATATGTGTGCATGTAAATTTTGGCACATTTCTGAACATCATTATAGAGAGCGAAAGAGAGTCAGAGAGTCACTAATATTTGTTAAATTGCTTTTCTAAAGTGGGAAAAGTTGGTAGCATCTTTTCCAAAGGGTGCTTTATTCACACTAACTAATTAAGTGAATGGGCTTTCTGGTTTTAATTAAGTGGAGTGTTTGTATATGTATATGCTTGTTTGTATACCCAGCGGCAATAAGGGTGAGGTTTTAATATAGAAAGGAAGAAATAGCCAGTAAGAAAGTTCAAACCCGTTCAATTAAAAATCCTAACCTGATAGTTTTATGCAATGCAAAGTTAATGGACTGGTTCAAATTCCATAAAGTGGTACTTTTTTTTTATCATCTGAAATGGCCCATGGATCTCATATGAACATACCTAATATTTCTGGAGCATTAACTCTTCAGAGGTATAATCACCCTGTGTATCAATAAAGATAAAATACGTGGTAAGTGAAATTTTGCTTTCTGGCTGCTTTGGGATTATGTGGCTAATGATCATTGTGCAGACACACTCAGGCAATTAGAACGAGGAGATTCCTTAGCTCTGAGAGCACAGGCAAGATTCCAAAATGTGCCAAACAAGCAGAGCATGGAGTAGGGGCAAAGGTGGTATATTCACAGATGAGTACAAGTTTGGGTTTTCGGGAGTTCAAGGAGAGAGCATGTTCAGAATATTGTTTAGAGCAGATAGAATACAAATAATTGAAACAACTGGAATGTACATAGACCAACTGCTTTGCCTTATGTGATGTGGTTCTGTGGAAAGGTTGATAGACTTACTCGAGTGAGCATTCACCATTCTGCCAGCAAATAAGCTGAGTGGCTTTAGACAAGCTACTTGACTTCTCTCTGGACCTCAGTTTTCCCGTTTATAGAATAAAGATATTCACAAACATTGGTTGAGTGCCTGCTAGGTGCCAGCTGCTGAGCTAAGCTTGGGATGCTAAGATAGACAATTCCTTCTGTGGATTGAGAGGTTTACATTTTGAAGAGGCAGGCAGGTACTCTACTAGGGCAGCGAGGAAATACAAGTCCTGTAGTTTTACTTTCTTCCTAAATGGGAAGAAAGAGGGAGAAGAAGAAGAGTGTATAATTTTATTTGAAAGTGAGAGCAGAGGAGTATGATAATCAGGTATTTGTGAGGGACATGGACTCAGTCGAAATTTTTAAGTAGAGAGAGCATGGTGGGAACTATAGGTGCAGCAAGCACTTCTATACTCTGTGGCAAAGACAGAAATGTAAACACTGGCAAATAATTCAATTATCAAATTTTAAATGCTTAACTATTTTGGAGAAAAATGGCACTCATTTGTGATAAATGGTGAATTGTGGCCATATTTGGAGTAGGGGGAAAAGACTATACGATTTCTTTCAGTAACATAATTCTAGTACTATTTCCTCTAATATGATTCTAGCTCCCATTGATATGAATCAGGTAATCATCCTGAGTCTTATTGAGTTGCTTTTTGCAATATCTTCTCATATAATTGGTCTGCTAGGAAGTCTTGAGAAACTCTCTTATATGAATATTCTTAAAATTGTCAGTGGCTATAATTCTACATCTGAATGAGTGCTATGACGTCCCCAATGCTCCTATCAACTTTCAGATTTTATGTTTGGCCTTCATCTTATGTTGGATCGTTATTGGAAAGATTATTAAATGGTAATGATCTAAAAATCAATAGGAATAGCAAACATGATGAGCGTCCCAACAATTAGAATAAAATATTGCTTTCTGTTTAAAAAAGAATATAGTCACCTTTGAAGTTAAACTTTGGTCTTACAATCCATTTTAATGATATAAGGGAAAATAAGCTTAGTTTCATTGTAAAATCCCCAAAAGAGCAGACCAGAATATTGGTCACTCACTTGCAGTCCAGGTAGAACCATACAGCCCTCAAATAAGTGAAGGCCTCTGAATATCTGAACAGTCAGAAAGACTCTATTTAAAATTATGCATATGACAGAGACTAAAAATGTGTCCTAAGAATATCTTACCTCACATCAAGAAGAAAAGCACCAGATGATTACTTTTAGTTCATTCTATTTTTGTGCTGTAGGTACTGAATAAAAGCATATAACACAAAGGAAATAACCATTGCATCATGACATATCATCAAATTTTAGAATTGGAAGGAATTAAACATTCATCTAATACAATTCATTTCAACTAGGTCCAGAGAAATAAAAGATGTGCTCAAATTCACACAAATCTACAATCCTGACTCTTGGCCCACTGCTCTTTCGTATGTATCTTGCTTCTTTGTTCTATAAAAGTTACAGTAAATACAGATTCAAAAGTTTGGAGAACTTGTGAGTTGTGAAAACAAATCATATTAAGCAAACCTAATATAAGAAAATCCGTATTTACACATATGATTAAATGTCAGCGATTTTTATCTTTGCAAGAGGATTCACTGAAAGCTTCCTTTAAGTGGTAAACTATTTGTTTATTCAAAATTTTTATTGGTTTGTACTATATTCATGGCACTATACATTTATTATATAAAATACACCTACTCATAAACTGCCTTTGAGTTATTTGAATGATTTCTGTTCTGAGGGATTCTGAATTTGTTAATGGACAGATAATGCAGAAAGAAAACTCGATTAAAGCCCTGGTAACAGATGATACCATGACTATACCTCAGTCTTCATGCCATGTCATAAAAAGTTATTCCAGTATTTATTGTCCTTACTTTTGAAAAGGGATTTAGGAAAACCTCTTGAAAGCTATCACCCAGATTCTAATACAAAGAGAAGGAAGCCTAGGAGAGGACTGGGAGAGAAACATTGTTGGTTGGTCAGGGAATAAAACATTAAAAAACGTTGATTATGTAAAATATCACTGCTATAAAACATAATAAAGTCTGAGTTTTTCTTATACAGTGTTTCTTCCAAAATCTTTTTTCATCATGTTCCTAACATCCATGATGTTCAACAGATTTTAAACATTATTGAAAACATACCATTCTGGATAATATGTTCACTGTTTCTCTCTGCTCTGTATGCCTCTAAGTGCCTACCACTTAGTAGACAATCAACACAAATTTGTTGAATGAATATGTGAGTATATGGTAATTATCAATGTAGGAATAATTCTAATATATCAAAGAGAATTATTTAATTTCCTGGTCTTTAAACATTTTATTAGAGGATAAATTCTTACTGATAAGGATAATAATCACAACTTTATTATCTCCTGTTATTATGGGTATAACATAGCACATGGACACCAGATTGCCATTTGCTCAGAAGCCATAACTACCATGGATTGTCTCATGTCAGTATAACTGATTAAGCAAAGAAGTTGGATCAGAATATCGAGGAGTGCCTTATCGGGAATATCCTGGGCCCTTGAGATTCAAATGGAAACACGCATGCTAAGCAGCTTGTGTTGTGATAATAAAATCTAAATTAACTGCAAACTATAGTCCAAGACTGCACAGATCATCTTATCCTTTGTAGATAGCTACCATAACTGAGGAAGCATCTATGGATCTTATGATTTCAGAATATAGATGACATCATCAATATAATAAAATACTTCAATAAACACACAAGTAAATATGAGGTAATTGACACTTGCTATGATTTTGAAAATTTAAGAAATTTGACATAACACAATAGGATGGATTTCAGTGTTGCAAATCAAATGCTTTATTGATGCCAGTCTTTTAATAGCCTATGCATGTAGGTAAACAGTATTTAGAATACTCTATTGAAGAAGGAATTCTGGTCAGATTGCTTGCATTAGCTTTGGAAGTTCCTTGTTAACTATACTTCTAGAATTACAGTGAAGCCTGAGGCCACATTGAAGGATAATTGAATGACTTGATTCTTGGTACTAAATTGCAGAAATTAAGGAATAATTTTACACACTATGTTTATTGACCTCATGAAAGCTATTAATGTCATTAAAAGGCCTAGATGCGCAGATAGTCAAGTATCATGGTTGACTTAGCTTTTTGCCCCTGTGTCCCTCTAACTATCACAGCTGAGGTCATTTCATTCATTCTTTCATGTATTCAATAAATATTTATTGAGTGCCCACTATGTGCCAAGCCTCTCCCTTGATGCAGAAATGACAAGGAGTGAATAAGATATAATTTCTCATGGGTTTGACACCAGTAACTTCGGAGAATCAGATTTAATACTGACCTCATTTTGACCTTGCATTCAGATTCAAGTAGCTGTGTCACCCTCCTGGCTTCCCATCTCTGAGTCAATGCTTGCTTCCTGGACTAGGACTTCATTTATTTTGGAGATCGTTGTGTACATGTCAGCTTTCAATTGCTCCTAAAGACTGGAATTTTGCTTCACATCCTCAGAGTTCATGGTGAGTCTTTTCCCTAACCATCTCATGCTCTATTCACATCACCATAGACATTTAAAAACTGGTTATCACCAGGTTCCTTTGATTATCCATTTATCTTTTATTCTGAGAATGTGAGATAGAATCTGTTACTGAAACTCCTCAATCCTAAATGCATACTCGCATCAACTCCACTTACTTGGTGACTGTCTTTGCAGTAAATTGGAGAGGGCTGACATAAACACAGAAATAAGTGTGTAAAGGAACAGAATGCTCCAGTTTTAAACAAGAGTCTGCCTTAACTTCTAGGCTATGAGGTCATTGTATCCATCTCTTGTTGCATTTAACGGTTATTTTGTTTTATTAAATATTTATATATATCAACACCAAACACAGCTATATAGATTAGCGGAAGAGGATCGAATCCTTTCTCTTTCAAGAATGACTCAGGTAGTTTAGCTAAGAGAAATGAGTGATTTTTTTTTTTTTTATTTTGGCATATTATGGGGGTACAGATTTTAAGGTTTCAATAAATGCCCATTTCCCCCCCTCCCCCCAAAAGTCTGAGTCTCCATCATGACCATCCCCCAGATGGTGCACATCTCACTCATTATGTATGTATATACTCGCCCCCCTCCCCCCTCCCACCTGCCCAATACCCTATTACTGTAGTACCTATGTGTCCACTTAGGTGCTACTCAGTTAATACCAGTTTGCTGGAGAATATATCTGGTGCTTGTTTTTCCATTCTTGGGATACTTCACTTAGTAGTATGGGTTCCAGCTCTAACCAGGAAAATATAAGATGTGCTATATCACCATTGTTTCTTAGAGCTGAATAGTACTCCATGGTATACATATACCACATTTTATTAATCCATTCTTGGATTGATGGGCACTTGGGCTGTTTCCACAGCCTTGCAATTATGAATTGTGCTGCTATAAACATTCGAGTGCAGGTGTCTTTTTTGTAGAGTGTCACTGGATCATTTGGGTAGATGCCCAGCAATGGGATTGCTGGATCAAATGGTAGATTCACTTGTATCGCTTTAAGGTATCTAAATGAGTGATTTTAATGTGTATGTTTTCCTCCAACTGGGCATTATTTACTTTCCCTTTTGGGTTAACTTCAAAATGGTCCAGAGCTTCAGTAACTGGGTGGTTAGGTACATTCTCTCCAAAATCCCCAAGACATCATTCTTGAAGTCATTAATAATAGCTTCAATGGCTATAGTTATTGGTTTTGTTTGTTCGTTTTTAATTTGAGATGTAATTCACATACTAAAATCATCACCATTTTTAAGTATGGAATTCAGTGTTTGCTCTAGTATGTTCACAGAGTGGTATAGTGACAACTATCAAATTCCAGGATATTTTTACCACCTCATAAAGAAAGCTTGTACTTATTAGCAGTCACTCCCATCCCTTCTAGTGCTGAGAACCAATAATCTACTTTCTGTGCTTGCCTTTTATGAACATTTCATATTAAAAAAAATCATGGAATAGGTGACTTTTTGTATCTGGCTTTTTCACTTAGCATAGTCTTTTAAAGATTTATCCATGTCGTAGCATGAATCAGTATTTTATTCCTTTTATGTTAACCTTTTGACTGAATAATATTCTATTGTATGGGTATGCCACCTTTTATTTATTCCTTCTCAGCTGATGGATATTTGGGTTATTTCTACTTTTTGGCTTTTATGAATAGTTCCACTATGAACTTTCAAACAAGTTTGTGTGAGGACATGTGTTTTCAATTCTCTTGGATACATACGTAGATGTATAATTCTTGGGTCATATGGTAACTTTAGGTTTTGAGGAACTGCCAAACTGTTTTTCAAAGTGGCTGCACTATTTTACATTGTGACCAGCAAGGTATGAGGGCTTATATTTCTCCAAATCTTTGCTAACACTTATTATTGTCTGTCCTTTTGATTATAGTCCTACCTAGTATATGTGAAGTGGTTATTTCACTATGGCTTTAATTTGCATTTTCCTAATGACTAATGATGTGGAATATACTGTCCCTTTGTACATCTTCTTTAGAAACATGTCTATTTAAATCTTCTGCCCATTTTTAATAGAGTTATTTAACTTTTTACTGTTGAGTTCTAGCTAATAGTTCTTTATATATTTTGGATACTGGCCCCTTAGGAGATATGTGACTTACAAATATTTTGTCCCATTCTCAGATTTTGTGGGTTGTTTTTCACTATATATATATATATTTTTTTTTTTTTTGAGACAGGACCACCCAGGCTAGAATATAGTGGGGTGATCATAGTTCATTGTAATCTCAAACTCCTGGGCTCAAGGGGCTCCAGTGATGCTCCCACCTCAGGCTCCCAAGTAGCTAGGATTATAGGCATGTGCCACTGTGCCCAGCTATTTTTTTTTTTAAATATTTTGTAGAGACAAAAATCTCACTATATTGCCCAGGCTAGCCTGGAACTCCTGGCCTCAAGTGATCTTCTCACCATAGCCTCCCATAGTGCTGAGATTACAGGCAAGCCCCACTGTGCCCAGCTTTCACTATCTTAATACTGTACTGTACTGTACAAATGTTTTAAAATTTGATAAAATCCAATGTATTTTTGTTTTTTGTTTATTTCTTCTGCTTTTGGTATCATCTCTAACAACCCATTTCTGGATCCAGTGTCATGAAGATTTACGCTGTTGTTTTCTTCTAAGAGTTTTATAGTTTCAATACTAATGTTTAGTTCTTTGAACTATTTTGAGTTCATTTTTATATATGATGTGAGGAAGGATTATAAGTTCCTTCTTTTACATGTAGATATCCCGTCATCTTCAGCACCATATGTCAAAAACAGTATTCTTTCTCATTAAATTGTCTTGGCACCCTTGTTAAAATTTAATTGACCATAAATGTGTGGGTTTATTACCGTATTCTCATTTCTATTGTATTGATCTATATATCGATCACTATGCAGTCTTGATAAGAGTTGTTTTATAGTAAGTTTTGAATTTGGAAGTAGGAGTCTTCAAACTTTGGGTTTTTTTCAAGATTGCTTTGGTACTTCTGGATCCCTTTCCTTTCCATGTGAATTTTAGCATCAATATGTCAATTTCTGCAAAAAGAAAAATACATTTGGGATTTCTAAGATTTTGTTAAATACATAGATGAATTTTTGGAGTATTGTCAATTTTACAATTCTTCCAATCCATGAATGTAGGAATGGAATGTCTTTTTATTTATTCGTCTTCTTTAATTTCTTTCAATGATATTTTACAGTTTTCAGAATGCAAGTTTTGCACTTCTTTTATCAAATTTATACATAAGCATTTTGTTTTTGATAGTATTAGAAATGGAACTGTTTTGTTAATGTAATTTTTGTGTTGTTCATTGCTAGTGTATACCAATACATTTTTGCCTAATGATCTTGTATCCTGAAACCTTGCTGAATTTATTAGCTTTAACAGTTTGAGCATTACTTGAGATTTTCTTATATACAAGATTATAACATCTGTAAATAGAGATGAACATTTTTCTTACTTTCTAATATAATTGGCTTTCATTTCTTTACTTTGTCAAATTTTCCAGACTAGAACCTCCAATATGATGTCAAATAAAGTAGTGAGAACAAAAACATTTGTTTTGTTCTTGATTTCAGAGCAAAAGCCTTTAGTATTTTACCATTTAGTGTAATCATAGTTGTGATTTTTTTTTTTTTTTTTGTAGATGTTCTTTATTGGGTTGGAGAATTTTTTGCTATTCCTAGTTTGGCAAGTGTTTTTATTATGAAAGGATATTGAAGTGTGTCAAATGTATTTTCTGTATCTATTCAGATGATTATGTAGAATGTGTTTATTCTATTAATACTAACGTGGTATATTACATTCTTGGATTTTGTATGTTGAACCAAACTTGAATTCCTGGGATAAACCCCATTTTGTCATGATGTATAATCCTTTTTTTATATATTGCCAGCATTTAGTTTGCTTTCTTTAGAATTTTTATATCTAGATACATTGGTCTGTATTGGTCCGTTGTCTTACTTTTCCTTTGCTGTTTTGGTCAGGCTTTGGTATCTGGCTAATGTAGCTGCATAGAATGAATTGTGAAGTATTACCTTCTCTTCTACTTTTTGGAAGAGTTTGTGAAGGATTGTTATTAATTCATATTTAAATATTGAAATAATTCACCAGTAAAGCCATCTGTCCCTGTTTTTTTTAAATTTTTGTCAGATATGTTTTTGATTACAACAGAATCTTTTTACTCTTTGCTTGTTACAGGTCTATTCTAATTTTGTATTTATTCATGAATCTATTTCAGTAAGCTGTGTCTCTAGGATTTTTGTTCATTTTATGTAGGCTTTTTAATTTGCCGGCATGTAACTCTTCATGGTATTTCATTATAGTCCTTTTAATTATTTCAATTGCTAATTATGCTTCTTCTTTCTTTCCTGATTTTAGTAATTTGAATTTTTTCTTTTTTTCAGTCTATCTAAACATTTCGTTAATATTTTCAAAGAGTCAATTTTTGCTTTGTCGATTTTCTCTATTGTTTTTCTTTTCTCTATTTCATTATTTTCTGCTTTAAAATATATATATTTTTTCTTTTTTTTCTTTTTGTTGGCTTAGTTTGCTCTTCTTTTTTTAGTTTTTTAGGATGGAAGTATATATTAGTGATTCGGGATCTTTTTCCTTTATAAATATGTGTCTACAGACATAGATTTCCTTCTAAGCACTGTTTTACCTACATTACCACAAGTTTTGTCTTTTTTATGTACACAATTTCAACCATTTCATGTGTTTTCTAATTTTCCTTGTGATTATTTCATTGTTCCATTGATTATTTAGGAGTATATCATTTAATTTCCATATAGTGTATATTTTTAAAATTTTCTTCTATTATTGATTTCAAATTACATACTATTTTTATCAGACACATACTTTATATATGATTTTAATACTTTAAAATGTATTTGTTTTTGTGGCCTAACCTATGTGCTGTCCTTGAGAATGGTTCGTGAATATTTGACTGAAATGTGCTTTCCACTGTTTGTAAGAGGAATAGTCTATAGATAACTGCCATTTCTAGTTGGTTTTTTATGTCATTCCCATCTTCTATTTCCATGTTGATCTTCTACCAAGTTGTTCTCTCTACTCTTAGAAGTAAGGTATCATAATCTCCAACTATTTATTGACTATTTTTCTCTTCAATTTCCTTTTGCTGGGTGTGTATATATTTAGAATTATTGTGTCTTCCTGATGAATTGATCTGCTTATCATTACAAAATTTTCTTCTTTATCTCTAATACCAGTTTTTTTGTCCTAAGTCCATTTTGTATGATACTATTATAGTCACTACGGGTCTCTTGTTAGTTTGCAAAGTACAATTTTTCATCCTTTTGCTTTCAACCTATTTGTGTCTCTGATCCTAAGGTGTGTCTTTTATAGACAGCATATATATAGATCATTTTAAAAAATCCATTCTGCCAATAACTACCTTTGAGTGGTGTTTCCATTTAAATTTAATGAATAAAAGTGTGTGAGGTAATACATGTTAGCACAATTAAGCTCTTCCACAATGTATATATATTTTAAAAGAACATGTACATAACAAATATATACAATTTTTAATTTTTCAATTAACAATTAAATTTTTAATATTTCAATTAAAATTAATAATTTTCAATTAAAAATTGAAAAATTTTTAATTTTTCAATTAAAAATCAATACATAAGTTTAATGAAATTACTGAGAAAGTGAAATTTATGTTTGAAATTTTGCTATTTATTTTCTATATGTTTATGCCTTTTTCCTCTTATTCTGCCATTACTATCTTATGTTAGAGAGATCTTTTCTAACTTATCATGTTAACTTCATTTCTACCATAATTTTTGAGCTATTTTCTTAGTACTTGGTCTGGAGTTGATATTAACATCTTAATTATTAATATTTTTCACTGGTGAATTCTACCTAACACTGAAGGAAGAAATGATGTTAATTTACCATGGCCTCTAAATGTCTCATAACTAGTTTCAGGTTTCCCTATTTTCTATCAAGACCCTGACTCTGATACAGTAATGTCTTAAGGTAAGCATTTGGTTTTTTATGCAATTTATTCACACTCAAAACCAGATTTGGGGCTTGATTTTCAATATATTCTTCCCTGCGGCTGTGAGATAAGAGTCTATTTAAAATTTTTATTGAGGCCCTTTGCTTTTTAGATCATGTGTTAAGGTAAGAATTTATAGTCTACTTCTTTTTTCCCCCCAAAGGCCTCTAGTATTATCAAAATGAGTCATGCAATTCTGGTACCAATTGAGTTAGTTTTTTCCCCTAGAAAATTAGTATGAGATAAAATTGAAGTGCTGATGCTTTTGGGGGAAGTACAATTCCAAGGCAGTGAAAGTGGAGGGAAATTATCCAAGAGCTAGGGGAGAAGAAAATAGTGAAGAGTTTTTTCTGTGAGCGCTACTACACAAGCCATAAGAGGCAGAGCAGGATTATGGGCCTTGCAGGAAACTTTAGATAATGGTACATATATCAGAACAAATCACAAGAGGGATACATTAAAACATCTATCCTCCATATCATCCCATACTATTATTCTGCATTTATCAACATTTGTTTGATGAACATTCTCTACTGATGGAGCTTTTTCTCTGCTGAATAAAAATATTTTAATAGTACGGTTTTGGAAATGGAGAGGGAGGTAATGAAAAATGTAATCTCTAACTTAATTTATTCATAGCAATTGTATGAATTATATTGTATGATTAACCAGTATAACTAGTTCTGTTTTTCATTTTTTTATTAATAGAAGATAAATTCATCCCTATTTTGTTCATTTTTTTAGTGTATAAAAATATAACCGATTTTTGTATGTTGATTTTGAATCCCACAACTTTATTGAATTTATTTATTTGTTGTAACAGGGTCGTTTCTTTTGTTGTCTTTAGCATTTTCTTCATAAAAGATCAGGTCATCTACAAACAAATATTTTATTTCTTGTTTTACAGTTTGGGTGCCTTTTATTTCTTTTTCTTGCCTAAATACTCTGACTAAAACTTCAAGTGTTGTGTCAAATAGAAGTGGTGAAAAATGACATCCTTACCTTGTTTCTTATCTTAGAGGAAAAGATTTCAGTTTTTCACCATTGAATATGATAAATTAGGGCTTATCATTGATGGTTTTTATTATGTTGTGGTATTTTGTTCTACTACTTTGTTGAGCATTTTAACCATGAAAAGGTGTTGAAATTTGTCAGACACATTCTTTGTATCTAAGGAGATAATTGTCTGATTTTTATCTACTCTGTTAATGTGGTGTATCACACTAATTGATTTTGTTATTTTGAATCACCCTTGCATACCAGGGATAAATACCACTCAGCCATGGTGTATTATCCTTTTAATGTGCTGTTGGATTCAGTTTGCCAAAATTTTGTGAGGATTTTCTTTACACCTATATTCATCAGGGATATTGGCCTGAATTTTTGTTTTGTTTTCTTTTTCTTGTGGTGTCTTTATCTGGCTTTGGTATCGGGTAAATACAGACTAACAAAATGAGTATTTAAATGTTTTCTCATTTTCATTTTTTTTTAAGATTGAGAAAAATTATTGTTAATTCTTCTTTAAATGTTTGGTAGAATTCACTAAAGAAGACATCTGGTCCTTGAGTTTTCTTGAGAGGTTTTTAATTATTTTTTCAATTTCCATGCTAGTTACAAATCTGCTCATGCCTTCTATTTCTTCAGACTGTCTACTTCTTCATCTTGTCTTAATAGTTTGTATATTTCTAGGAATTTTTCCATTTCCTCTAGATTATCCAATTTGTTGGTAAATAATTGTTCATAATAGACTCATTCTTTTTATTTCTCTGGCATAATTTTTGGTGTCTCCTTTTTTCCTTACTGATTTTATTTATTTGAATTATTTCTTTTTTTTTTTTTTTTTTTTTTTTTTTTGAGACAGAGTCTCACTTTGTTGCACAGGCTAGAGTGGAGTGCCGTGGTGTCAGCCTAGCTCACAGCAACCTCAAACTCCTGGGCTCAAGCAATTCTCCTGCCTCAGCCTCCCGAGTAGCTGGGACTACAAGCATGCGCCACCATGCCCGGCTAATTTTTTTCTATATATATTAGTTGGCCAATTAATTTCTTTCTATTTATAGTAGAGATGGGGTCTCACTCTTGCTCAGGCTGGTTTCGAACTCCTGACCTCGAGCAATCCGCCCACCTCGGCCTCCCACAGTGCTAGGATTACAGGTGTGAGCCACTGCGCCCGGCCTGAATTATTTATTTTTTTCTAAATAGTTTAGCTAATAATTAGTAAATTTTTTTGATCTTTTAAAAAAACCAACTCTTAGTTTTAGTGATATTTTTCTATTGTGGTTCTATTTTTTATTTTATTTCTGCTATAACCTTTATCATTTCCTTTCTTCTGCAAACATTGGTGTTAGTTTGTTCTTCTTTCTCTAATTCCTTGAGGTATAGAACTAAGTTGTTTTCTTGAGACTTTTCTGTTATCTAAATGTAGGCAGTTAGTCACTATGAACTTCTCCCTTAGTACTACTTGTACTGAATTGCATACACTCTGATACAATGGGTTTTCATTTCCATTTGTCTGAGTATATTTTCTAACTTCCCCTTTGATTTCGATTTCTTCTTTGACCCATTTGTTGTTCAAGAATGTATTGCTTAAAGTTCACATATATGTGAATTTACAGTTTTGTACCTGTTATTGATTTATAGTGTCATTTCATTATATTTGGAAAGGATACTTGGTATATTATTTTAATATTCTTCACTTTGTTAAGACTTGTGACTTAACATATCTATTCTGCATAATGTTCTGTATATGCTTGAGAAAAATGTGTATTCCACTGCTGTTGGGTAGAATGTTCTGTATATGCTGTTAGGTCCATTTGGTTTATGATGTTGTTCAAGTCTTCTATTTCTTTATTGATCTTATGTGTGGATATTTTATCCATTATTGAAAGTAAGGTGCATAAATCTCCTATTATTATTGTGTGCCTGTCTATACTTTCCTTCAGTTCTGTATTTGCTTCGTATATTCAAGTCCTCTTATACTGTGTATATATATATTTATAATTGTCATATCATCCTGGTGAATTGACTCCTTAATTATTATATAATGTTCTTCTTTCTTTTTCATTTAAGTTTTTGACATAAAGTCTATTTTGCATGATATAAGTATGGCCACCCCTGCTGTCTTTTTGTTACTATTTGCATGGAATATCTTTTCTCTATTGTTTCACTTTCCACCTGTGTGTGTCCTTAAGCTAAAGGGAATCTCCTATAGATAGCACAGAATTGGTTTTTTTTTTTAAAAAAAAAATCCATTCAGCCACTCTATGTCTTTTGATTTGGAAGTTTAATCCATGTTTCCATAAAAGTAATTATTTGTCAAAAAAGACTTACCATTGTCATTTTGTTAATATTTTTTAGATTGTCTTATAGTTCATTTGTCTTTTTTTTGTCTTTTACTATCTTCTTTTGTGTTTCATTGTTTTGTTTTAATAGTGATGTACTTTGATTTCTTTCTCATGTTTACATATCTTCTATAGATATTTTCTTTGTGGTTACCATGGGCCTTACATAAAACATTTTATAGTTATCATAATATATTTTAAGCTGATAAAAATTTAACTTCAATTGCTTACAAAAATCTATACTTTCACTTCTTCTTCACCCTCATACTGTATGTTATTGATGTCACAATGGAATCTTTTTATATTGTGTATTCATTAATATATTTTTATAACTATACTTATTTTTATATCTTTTCTTTTAACTTTTATGCCAGAATTAAAAGTGGTTTATGCACTGCCATTTCAGTATTACATCATTCTGTATTTATTTGTACATATATGTAATCTTTACCAGTGAGTTGTATAATTTCATATGTTTTTGTTTTGATGTTGAATATCTTTTCATTTAACTTGAATGACTCTCTTTGGCATATCTTGTAAGGTAGGTCTAGTGGTAAATTCCCTTAGCTTTTGTTTTTATGGAAAAATCTTTTCTCTTTATCATTTACAAAAAATAGTTTTGATGTATATAGTATTATTTGTTGGTAGAATTTTTTTTCTTTTAGCACTTCAAACAGATCATCACAATCTCTGAAACACGTCTGCTGAGAAATCCACTTATAGTCTTATAGAAGCTCCTTGTATGTGATGAGTCACTTCAATCTTGCTGCTTCCAAAATTCTCTTTCACTTTTGACAAAATGATTATTATCTGTCATGGTGTAGAATTCTTTGAGTTTATCTTATTTAGGATCATTGGGCTTCTTGAATCTAGATTTACATTTCCTGCCCCAGATTTGGGAAGATTTTAGCCATTATTTCCTGAAATAAACTTTCTGCCCCTTTCTGTCTCTGTTCTCTTTCTGTTACTCTTATCATGCACATATCAGTTTAGCTTGATGGAGTCTTCACTCTTTTTAATTTGTTTTCTCCTCTGTATATATAATTTCAAATGAAATGTATTCAGATTTGCTGATTCTTTCTTCTGTTAGATCAAGATTACTATTGAACAACTCCACTGAGGTTTTCAGTTCAGTTATTTTATTTTGCAGTTTCAAAATTTCTGTTTGATTCTGTTTTATATATTCTATTTGTTGAAATTCTCATTTTGTTCATCTATCATTTTTTTCTAAACTTGCTATGCATGTTTATGATAGTGATTTTGCATTTTTTTTGTCAGGTTATCTATACAATTCCATTTCCTTAGGGACATCTTTTGATATTATTTTGTTCCTTTGACTGAAATATTTTTAACTGTTTCTTCATGTTCATTGTAACTTTGTGTTGATATCTACAAGTCTGAAAAAAAATAGCCATCTCTCCCAGTCTTATGGACTAGCTTTTTACAACATAAGGACTTCACCAATCATCTTGGCTAAAGATTTTGGGGTTCTCTCAAACCTTTTCTATAAATATATTTCCTCCGGACTTGTTCATGACAATTTCTAAGTAGAAAGACTTGCTGTCTCTTTTTACTTTATTGTATTATGTTTTGTTTCTCCAGGTACTCATAATATCTCACTCCCTTTAATGTTTTTCTTCTGTACTGCTGGTCCTCTAAAGTAGTAGCATGTGACTCAATTCTTTTTTGTTCTCAGAGGCTCCCAAACATCTAGAATATGCCAGGTTTCACTCATGCTCTGAGATAAATGAGGCAGAAACCTATCAGGAGTCCCTTGAAAAGTGAGAATATTGGATACAGAATTCACTTTTTCATCCTTAGGGAAAGGCTGCCAAGCTGTATTTACCCCTGGCTGCTGTACTCTGGGTCCTCTTTAGCAGAAATGTGGTACCTAGCTCCTTTTGTTATGAACAGGCTCCAGGCATCTAGAGTATTCTGGGCCATTAGGAGACGTGAGACAGAGGCACTTTCTTGGTAAGTCCTCTTTCCAAAGTCAAATTGGACAGATGGTCTAGTCTTCTTTTTCCTGCTCCAAGAAGAGGCCAACAGCTGGAAGTTTACTTCCAATTATGTAGAGCTGTTCTGGAAGGAAGAACTAAGATGAAAGGGTGCTGTGGAATTTCTACCAGCTTGAATGAGGTTGACTTTGTCTTTGACTGGCAAGCAAAAGCCTTTGGATTTTTCACAAAGGGAATTATTCTGTGTATTTTTATTGCATCAGTGTTTGTGTGGGAGGAAGTAAGGTCTGAATCTTTCTGTTCTGCCATCTCATTTACATCACCCTGGAATGGAGAGTTTACACTAAAATTCTAAAATGGTTATATTCTCAAATTGCATTATCTTTATATTGAAATGACTTTTCACTTTTCCCTCATCTCCAAGTGGCTCCAAGAAGACATGGCTTAAAAAGTGCACATATCAATACAAAAGAAAATATGTTAGTAACATCTCATTTAAAAGCACACTATGCAAACTTCAAGTGAAATAATTGTCTAGGTAGCAAAAGCAGTACTTCAGAAAATGTCTAGCTATTCTTGATACTTACACTGAAAAACATTCCAACAGAAATATGTCTTGTATGATGAAGTAAACTATATTAATAATATCTTTAGAATAAATGAAATATTCAATTTCCCAGGGAGTTCTAAAAAATGTTTATTCATAGATATCACAATTATAGGTCTAAAATATAATCTTACACAGTCCCTTCCAGCTACTTTGCTCATATTTCCAGAGAAATTTCAAAATAACATGTATTAACTTGCACATTTTTAAGTTGACACATAAAAATGTTCATGATAAATTTGAATAGTTACAAAAGATACGATTTCCAGAAAATTTCAAATATTGACATTTAAAAAAAAGCTGCTATGTCCTTCCTTTAAATGTATTATGTTGAATGTAAATATTATAACAGTTTGATACTCAATATTGTCTATTTAAAAATATGAAGACAAGCTCTTCATTAACAGTTGGAACTGCTATATCATGTCTTATTCTCCTAGAACTTGTATTTTTATTTCACTCCTCTCACAAAATTTTATCCTAAAATAGTGTATATTTTATGCTTGAAAGCCTTATTGATCACTTTGTTATTCCTCTCTGAAAAAAAATGCCCATATTATTCATTTAAATTTTCTCTCATTATAAAATTCCAAAAATTAATATTTTCTTCTAGATTGAGTAATCATTACAATTATGGGTACTACATAATTGATCAAAACATGTATATTTATAGTATTTTGATAATTGTTATGAATAAAAATTGAGATAAATGCAGTTGTTAAGAAATGGTAAGGACTATTTTCTCATTTATTTTATACAATTATCTATGTTTGTTTCATACTTGAATTAACAGAGTTCAATAAGAATTGTATGCTTTTTCTACATGTAAATGCTGATAAAATTTATATGCACAATAAGTACATATGATTGGTAGGTTTTTTATAGCACTGTGATTGATTTTTAAAATTTTCTATAAGATTACATATAAAAATTCACATACCAATTATTTATCAAAAAGTAATTTAGGTCATGTATAAATGCAACTGCACTTGGGTTGGGTTTTGTTTCTTTCTGTCTGTGTTTCTTTTGTTGTAAGCAAATAATTGGAAACCAAGAGAGCAACAAAAGGATGTGATATTCAGTTACCGAAGTTATTAGTTATTTGATTTCTTCACCTAACAATTATTCCTTTGAAGGTGCCCCATGGGTTTTTTCAACATGTTTAGCTTACCACAATAAGATTAAGATGAGGGAGAGGCATCTTCTCTGTTATAAATAGATGCAAAGATTATTTTAAAAGGGAAAAGGAAATGAGAAAGTGGAACCTGCTTGACTGGTAATTCCCAGAACTGGATATATGGGTATCTGAAAAGTCATCCACTTCCACTTGGAAATGTGCCAAGCGAAAAGGAATGGTCAAGTTCTAATATTTCCCCCAAAACTGCCCCATTGAATTGGCAGGTGGGGTCTATAAAACAGAAACTTTCTCTACTGCTTGTAGCCTAGAAAATCAGTAATTTGGGGGCTCTACTTTGGTCTTTAAAAAATAATCTTTGTAAAGTATATGTAGGATGTCTTCATTCAAACATGTAATTTTGTGTGAGTCTCCTCAAAACAGATTGCAAAATGTTTTGCTAAGTAACTGATTTAGTTGATTTCTTTTTTTTTTTTTTTTTTTACTTTCCGGGACAAGATCTTGCTCTGTCAACTGGGCTACAGTGCAGGGTCATGATTAAGTTCACTACAACCTCAAACTCACTCAAATAATCTTCCTGCCTCAGCCTCCTTCCAAGTAACTGGGTCTACAGGCATGCACAACTTAGTTGATTTCTTTAATAACCTTTTAAACATTATGGCCAAGGACTTCTACCCAAAATATCAGTTTGGATTTGAAGTAATTGACCTTGAATCATTCTTACCAATAGTACTTAGAGAATAGAGCCATTTAACTTTAAGGACACTCCTATTTTGTGACAGTAAAACCATGACTACATGAAGGAGATTAAAATGTTCTTTTAGTTTTCTATTCCAGTAGAGGCTTGAGTCCCACTCAAATAAAATTAATTTATGTATCTGCTCAACAAATACATATTCAGAATTTACCATTCTTTTTTTTTAAGATATGAAAACAACTTAAGCATTTATTGACAGAATAATGGGAATGGTGGTTAATAGAGACAGGAAGGGGTAGAAAACTGGTAGATGTACATCAAATGGTATAAAGTGTTAGTTATTAGTAGGATGCAAAAGTCTAGAGAGCTAATGCACAGCCTAAGGATTATAGTTAATAATATATAGTAAAAATTTTCTAATATAGTAGATTTTAGGATCTCTTACTACACACATAGGTAATTATGAAAGATAATAAGATAGTTTACTTGACTGTACTAATCATTTCACTATGTATACATGTATAGCAAAACATTAGGTTGTACACCCCAATATATACAATTTTAAAAAGTGTTTTTCATAAGTACAATAAATTTTACAATTGTAGATACAAAACCTAGTCCATATATGTAAAAGAAATTAGTATTTTTGATATAAAAATATTTTTCTACAAATCATTCTATTTTATCTTCAAAAAATTAGTTATAATAATGGTGGAAGAATATAGAAAATTAATTGCCACTTCAATGATAACTTGTTTTTACTATCTCTTTTATTTAAAAATAATTTTTCCTTTTATTTTCTCATATTATGGGAGTACAAATATTGTTGGGGTTACATATATTGCCCCTGCCACCCCTCCGCCACCCTGCCGTGCCAGAGCTTCAAGCGTGTCCAACTCCCAGGTGGTGTGCACCACATCCATTATGTAAGTATACACCCTTCCCCTCCTCCCCCCTCCCACCTACCCACGTCCCGATGACAGTTTTTTTTTTTAGACATTTTGGTTACATTGTGTATCTTTGCCTCTCCCTAAAAAGGGTTAGAGGTACTCCCTTCCCCCCCACAATGCTCGCCACATTCCTAAGATGTGGGTCTCCCCCCCCAATCCTTGGTGAACACTACCACTATTTTCTTGGCACTGGGAATAGAGTTGTGAATAGATCAATCACTGTGTAAAAGTAACTTGCATTTTAGTGGGGGAGACAGACAATAAAAAACAAAGACATACATGATATAATAGTAGATAATGATAACTGCAGTGAGGAAGAAAACAGAGCAGTGTAAAGTGATAGAGAGTGAAGGAAGAGGGTCTAATTTATGCAGGGTCATCAGAAAGACATTCTCTGTGGAGAGGACATTTTAGTCAATACTGTTAAAGTTAAGAAACCATGTACTATAGTAAGGTTAAAGCAGTTTATTTTGGGGTTTGAACTCCATACCGTAGTCATACCTATTATTATTAATACTTGCACATTGGGAATTGGTACTCCAGGATGATCATTCATCCCTTTGAAATACTATTCTCCTAGGAGAAGACACAATGCAATTATCTAGATTGCCTCTTAATAAATTACCATTATATTGCAGACCTATATGTGAGATTATATTTCAGTGTCCTGAATTGGAGATTTGGCTGTTTTCTAACTCACTTATGACCTCATTTTACTGGTTGCCAAAGTGTTGGGAGGGAGAGGTGAGTGGATAACTCATCTTCATGCCAGCGTACTTTGTTACTTATGTAAACTGAGCACAAAGACATCTCACATCATAAATGGTGTTTTTGGCTTCTTTAATTTTCAAGTTATAAAATAACAGCTTCACTTAATTAATGACCCTTCTGTGTGCATAAGATATGAAGTCATTAAAATATGTGAGAAGAAGGGGGATCGAAGATACAAATCTATTTTATTTGATTTTTCTGGAGAACTTTCCCACTGACCCTTACTCTCGAGATGGTTTTAAGGTGCAGGTCCTGAATGAACATCAATAACAGGGGCCAATACTGATCTCACACAGTTTAATTCATTTCAGAATACCGTCCATAGAGTCAAAAAATGAGACACTCTCATTAAAAGCTTCAAAACACTTTATTTTGTCTCTACTATATTTCCTCTCAAGTTGATAGAGTATGCAATAGTGACCAATAGTAAAATAGTCATGCATATAATTCATCTTCTCACAGAGAATCATGACTTCACAAGCACAGACGTACAATCTATCAAGAAGAAAGAGGGCAATCATGAGAGAACAAGCCCCTTATATGTTGATAACTTTATAAATATATTATGCTTTTTATTTAAAAAGAAAGGACCTGGTGACTTGAAATTCCCTTTTCTTCTCTCTGCCTGTTGTTCACTGAGAATATAACTTTCTGTCTCATACAGTTCTTGCATTTTTCTGAGTGACTAAGTGACTTGATCACTCAGTGAATACATTTTAATGAGAGTTTACCAATCACCAGTCACTGTTGTAGGTGCTGAGGATACACTGTTGGACAAGAGAAATTGAGGCTCTGCCCCTTCAGGTAGTATTAAAAAAAGTAATCAGACACTACATATGTGAGGACAATAATATGATAGAGAGTAATAGTTGCAGTGGGAGATTCTGCTTTAGTTAGGGTTTTCAAGAAAGGCCTCATAGAAGAATTCTTTAAGGAAGACCAAGAGCCAGTGACGTGAAGATGTGAAGAACTTTCCAAGCAGAAGGGACACAAAATGTAAAGGCTATGAGATGGGAAAGAGTATATATATTAATAGGACAGAAAGAAAGCCTTTGTGTATGGGCAATGGGGAAAGAGAAAAGAAGAGAAAGATAAAGCCTAAGGAACAGGAACAAACTCAAACCTCATACAACTTTGAAGCCCACAGTAAGGAGTTTAAAGTTCATTCTGATTGAGATAGGAAGCATTGATGGGTTGTAAGCAGGCTCATGATATGATACAATTTTCAATATAGAAAATTACTCTATCTTTCTACTAAAAGGGTTATTATAAAGCAAGTATCCATCACAGGAAAACCAGAAAGAAGACTGTGACAGTAGTCTGGGCAAGAGATGGTAATATCTAGGACTAGGATTATACTGGAGATGGAATTATACTAGTAGTATTTCCAGTATAGTATTATAGTATACTATAATTATACTACTAATCATGCTAATATACTAGATTATACTAATGAAATTCAGGATGACTATTTCTGGAACAGTAGACAGTACTTACTATTGCATAAAATATCATATGCGAAGAAAATTTAGAAAACATAAAAGGATAACTACCAGGTTTTTGGGTGAGCAACTAACTGGATGGATAGTGGTGTAATTTTCTGAGAAGGGAAGAAAAAATGATTTCTGGGAAAATAGAAGAAATTGTCTTATTTTGGCTATGCTAAGTCAGGAGGAATGTTTGTACCACAGTCTGTGACAATAGGACTGGAATGGTAAAAATGGAAAAACAGAAAGATAACTCTTACTATTAGAATCCTATTGATGATAGAAAAACACTGAGAATCATATAATAGCAGCTATACTTGCTCAATCCTGCTTTTGCTCTCATAAATCCTCTTTGTGATAAATCCTGCAATTAAATTCTTAAGGATACTTGGTTTGTGGTGATTTTTGAGGACTCTTACTTCAATGATAATAATAGTTTACATTAGTTTTACTCTTACAAAATGACTTCTAGATTAACTAATACAATTTTTTTCCGTCACTAGTTCTTAAGTTTATTATTTTAATTAATAACAAATGGAAAAGAGATTTATAAAGAACTGAATGATGTAAGTAGTACAAATGTACATCCTTGAGTCGTTCATGTCCTTAGAGAAGAATGATTCAATTTTGTATCATGAACTATATATTAGCTGTAGGTTGCAAGTTCATTAGCTTAGGAATGTTGCTTTGTACTTGTTTACTCAGAGAAGAGTTTTTCATAGGCGTGGATTTTGTATTTTGTTGAATGTTTTTTGGCATATATTGATAAGATCATATGATTTTTCTTTTTTCAGGCTTTTAATAGAGTACATTACCTTGTTTGATTTTGGAATGTTTAATCAATTTTCTATTTCTCAAATAAATCTGATTTGGTCATGAAATATTATTCTTTTAATATAATGTTATGTTTGATGAAATTTCATTAAGAAGTATTACATCTGTTTTCATGAAGTATATATATCTGCAGGTTTCTTTTTTGTAATGTTTTTGCTTGGTTTGGGTATGAGGGTAATGCTAGCCAACTTTTTAATTTTCTCAAAGAGTTTATGTGGAATTGATATTTTTACCAGCATGCCATAGCATAGAGTTCAATTATTTGTAATAATTTCTTGTCTCTATTTTGTGCCAATATGATGCTGTCTTGATTACTATATCCTTATAGTAGTATAGTTTAAGTCTGGTAATGTGGTGCCTCCAGCTTTGATCTTTTTGCTTAAGATTGCTTTGGCTATTCAGGCTCTTTTCTTGTTCCACACAAAGTATAGAATGATTTCTTTCTAGATCTGAGATATATGACGACGGTATTTTGATGGGGATTGAATTGAATCTGTAAATCTGTTTGGTAGTATGGACATTTTAACAATGTTGATTCTACCAATCCATGAGCATGATAAATTTTTTACCTTGTTTGTACCATCTACAATTTCTTTTCTCAGTGTTTCATGGTTCTTCTCTTTGTAGAAATCTTTCACCTCTTTGGTTAAATATATTTCCAGGTATTTTCTTTTCTTTTTAGCTATTATGAATAGTATTGAGCCTTTGACTTTCAGCTTTACTGTTATTGGTGTACAGGAATGCCACTGAATTGCATACATTGATTTTGCAACCTGAGACTTTGCTGAATTCATTTATATATTCCAGGAGTCTCTTAGTGGAAACTTGGGGGTTTTCTAGATATAAGATCATATAGTTCAGCAAAAAGTGATAATTTGACCTCTTCTTTTCTAATGTGAATACTCTTAATTTCTTTCTTTTGCCTAATTGTTCTGGCTAGGACTTCCAGCATTATGTTGAATACAAGTGGTGACAATAGACATCCTTGTCTCCTTCCAGTTCTTACTGAGAATGCTTTCAACTTTTCCTCATTCAGTATGATGTTGGCTGTGGGTTTATCATATATAGCATTTATAATTTTGAGAAAAGTTCCTTCTATGCCTAGTTTGTTAATGGTTTTTATCATGAAAGGGTGTTGAATTTTGTCAAATTCTTTTTATACATCTATTGAGATGATCATATGTTCCTTGTATTTGCTTCTGTTGTTGTGGTGAACCACATTTGTCAATTTATATAAATTGAGCTATCATTGCATCCTACATGGTCATAATGGATTATTTATTTATTTATCAATTTATGTATTGATGTGCTGTTGAATTTGCTTGGGGAGTATTTTGTTAAGGATTTTTGAATCTGTATACATAAGAAATGTTGATCTGTAGTTTTTTTTTGTTGTTTTTTTTTGTCTGTGTCCTTTGTATATCTGATCCTGAATGTCTGTATCCTTTGTTCTTTGTATATCTGATAAAATTTGTCTGTGTATTCATCTATTCCAGGGCTTTTTGTTGTTGTTGGGAGATATTTTTATTGCTGCTTCCATGTTGTTGCTCATTATTCATCTGTTCAGGACTTCTATTTCTTCTGGATTAAGTCCTGGGAGGTTGTGTATTTCCAGGAATTTGTCCATTTCCTCTATGTTTTTGAGTTAATGTCCATAGAGATTTTCATAGTATTCACAGATTATATTTTGCATTTCTATGTTACCAGTTGCAATATCTACATTTAAATTTCTGATTGATCTTATTTGAGTCTTTTGTCTTCTATTCTTGGTTAATCTAGCAAGAGGCCTATCAATTTTGTTTATCTTCTCAAAGAACCAACTTTTTGTTTCATTGATCTTCTGTATTATTTTTTTGTTTTCAATTTCATTTAGTTTTGGTATGGCATTATTTATTTATTTTCTTCTGCTGCTTTGAGTTTATTTGCTCTTCTTTTTCTAGTTCCTTGATATGTATCATTGGATTGTTAATTTGTGATCTTTCTATCTTCTCCTACCTGATGCCCATCAGCAGTTTATTTCCTTTCTTTAGGACATCATTGTCCTGGTTGCCTGTCAAGACTTTTCTACTATGGCTGGTGTGAACAAAATCTTCGTAGCATTCCATCCTGGAAAATTGTTCTCTGTCATTATTATACAGTTCTTTTCTCATCCTTAGCAGTTTTACTGCACGTACACATTGATTAGTATTCAGTCAGGTAATGGCTAATGGGGACCTTCTGTGGATTTCTGAGGCTTGCTCTCTCTGTACTTCTCTCCTCTCTAGTACTTTGCCTCGTGAACTCTAGCTACCATGACCTCTATAATCTCCAAACTTCGTGTCTTCAACTCAAGGAGTTGGCTAGACCCCATCTGGGTTGCCCCTCCCTGTGCTATGGCCTAAAACTCTTCCCCTGGACAGTAAGCTGAGGACTCTCTTGGTTTCCCTTTTTCAGAGATAATTTTTATGGTGACCTCATATGGTGACCTCATATTTAAAAGCTGTCATTTTACATATTTTGTCTAGTATTTTAACTGTTTCAGACAGTAGAGTAAATATGTTTTTATTCTATTTTTATTAATTTATTTTAAATAGCAAGGAAAGTAGCATCATGGATTTAATTTATAAATGCTGCTTCTAAATAATTTTTAATTTGTAGTGGAGTTTGGCTAAACTCCACTCCAGAAAGCAGTTTCTGTTGCTATTTAAGATAACTTTATTCCAATTAATTATTTCTACTATAATGAATAAAAGAACAAATTATATACACATATATCTCTAGGCCACCTAGCCTGTGAGCAATGTATTAAAGCATAACATTTCAAATAAGGAATTTCAAGGTCAGCTACTTTCAGATGCCTTGCTAAATAACTGCCTAAAGGGTTAAATGCTCTTTTAGTGGGACTATTAATTGGACTCTATATTTGGGTTGGTTGGTTGTTTGTTGACATTAGTTTTCAAATAGTTTAGCAAAGTGGTTTACAGGCTGCCCCCAAGAAAGTAATAGTAAACATGCTACTGAGTTCATTTCTGCTGCCATTTTGAAGTTTTTAATTAAAACCTTATGGTTTTAATTCTACAGAGAAATTCTCTATAAGAAACTCAGTATCTTTCATAAATAATCTAGTACTATTCACTAAAAATGATTACATTTTCATGACAAGATCAACTCCATTTTTTGTGTGTGAATAAAATAATTTTTAGAAATGGTTAAAAATCACTATTTGTTCCAATGAAATTCCCAACACGTATTATTTATCCCCAACTTTCCACAAAAGCTAGGATCTTTGTTACTGTCGTATTAGTGCACTATGTTGAAAAGTTTTCGTTACATGAAATAAATATTAGTAAATATTGACATATGGTAAAGTTCATAGTAGCCATTTAACCCCTGTATTTTCCAAATATCATAGGGTATTTTGATTACACAAACCTCTATCAACTTTAACATTATTGGTATAGCTTAAAGTGACATTATAATTTGTCTTAAATCTGGGCTATTCATCACAATTTAAAAAAATATAATCAGCGTCATAATGTTTCTAAAAGTTAGAAATCGTGTACAGTATTCAAAAAATAAATAAAATTTTGTATTGCTTTACTTCAATGGCACATGAATTAAAATTGAATTATAATGAAACCACTGCTGAAAATTCCCATTAATATCAAATGAATTCATTATGACCAGCACAATTACAATGAATACTAAATGAATTAATAATAATGAACCATTTAAAGTGTTACCTAATTGTTTTATTTCATTTTTATGTATATTTTGGTCCTATTTTAACTGTTAGGTTAATAGACAATGACATTAAATAATTAATTTTCTTGCCTAATGTTGGATAATGCATTCATACTGTTTTCTGATGGTCTCTGTATTTAACCCTTTTTGTTTCACTTCAACCTTTCTATCTATTACCTTGTTTTCTATACTACTACCAAAACTAAATTAACAAATGTCAATTTTAATTTGATATACAAAATAAAACATTAAGATAAAAAGCAACAGTGTGCCAAAGATGCTCTTCATAACGTATCTTTGTGAGGAAATACCTGAATATTCCAAATTTGGTCCATTAGTTTTCAGTATTGTTAAAAAGCAAAACAGGGCCGGGCGCTGTGGCTCACGCCTGTAATCCTAGCTCTTGGGAGGCCGAGGCGGGCGGATTGCTCAAGGTCAGGAGTTCAAAACCAGCCTGAGCAAGAGCGAGACCCCGTCTCTACTATAAATAGAAAGAAATTAATTGGCCAACTGATATATATATAAAAAATTAGCCGGGCATGGTGGCGCATGCCTGTAGTCCCAGCTACCCGGGAGGCTGAGGCAGAAGGATCACTCGAGCCCAGGAGTTTGAGGTTGCTGTGAGCTAGGCTGACGCCATGGCACTCACTCTAGCCTGGGCAACAAAGCGAGACTCTGTCTCAAAAAAAAAAAAAAAAAAAAGCAAAACAAAATAAAACACCACAAACAATGAAAACACCAAAAGCTTTCATTCCTTTTTTGTTAGTTTTTCTATCCTTGCCCGTAGGCAGAGACAGAGAAACTAAAAAGAAAAAAAGACAAGCTTAATCTACTTATTTATTATCAAAAAATGTTAATTTTCAATTAATATTTGCTCTTAAATTATTGAGAGACCTGATAAATTCACTAAATATTACCAATTTCACTGAGTAGCACAAAGACTTAATGTATTTTCCATGACTTTGGGGTTCAGCAGCTCTTCCCTTATGCTTATCGTCCTATCTTCCCTCCTCCCTTGCAATATTCAGATCCTTAACATTTTGTCAGAGAAATGCCTTTCATGTTGGCAACTTCTACCAAAAGAATGACGACCATAGATTGTGTTCAGTTTTTAGACATGTTCTGATCGATCTTTACATGATTAATTTTTAAATGAGTAAACATTAAAAACTGGGAGATTCATGTAAAACTATTGATTTCTAGTGGCTCATGCCTGTAATCCTAGCGCTTTGGGAGGTTGATACTATGAGAGGATCTCTTGAAGTCAGGAGTTCAAGACAAGTCTAGGCAACATAGCAAGACTCTACTTCTACAAAAAATTTTTTAAAAAATTAGCTGGCTATGGTAGTGCATGCCTATAGTCCCAGCAACTAAGGAAGCTGAGCCAGAGGGATCCTTTGGGTCTAGGAGGTTAAGGTTGCAGTGAGCTGTGATCACACCACTGCACTCCAGCCTGGAAACAGAGCGAGATCCTGTCTCTCTAAAATATGAATCTAGATTTCTGACTTCTTTTTATGAATAGCAATCTCTGTTAACACTTTGTCTATAATTCTATATGGTAATAATCAACCTGAATGGAAGAGAGAAGCTGCATTTTTTTGCATTCTTTAATAATGTTAGTTTTCAGGTTGACCACATCCCCTTTAACCCATACTCCCTAACTTATTCATGGGACCTATGGCATATATATATATATATATATATATATATATATATATATATATAGAGAGAGAGAGAGAGAGAGAGAGAGAGAGAGAGAGAGACCTGAAATGATATATTTATAATTTGAGATTGGTAGAAGTCCCTACCTTTCCCCAAATCTCCCCTATCATCCTCTACAGTGTTTGAGATTCTCTTGGTAAGAAACATGCTTGTAGGTAAAGTATCTCCAGTGTGCCTTTGAGAACATGAATATGAGCAGTATCTAATCAGCAGGATGTAAGTAGTCAGGGAGTTTTTTATCACAGATATCAATAGACTTCAACAAAGCCCTGAAGAAATGGGGGCGTAAACAGGTGATTTTAGATGGGGACTTTAGAAGGATATATCACCATGTTATGGCTAGACAGAGACATTTTAAGGGCTGGATCTTGAGGATGATATATGAGGAAGATGAATATCACTTTGGGGTGCTGAACCCAGATGAAGGGTATTGAGCAGAGATTACAGAAGAATCGAGGTGGAGGATATTTTATGGAAATCGAATGCATTCACTGAGCCTATGATTCACATACATTCAACATCATTTGTCCCAGCAGCCCTTTGATGTTTTCTAACCAGCCTTTTAAAACTGTTTTCTTAAACAGAAAATTACCTCTTTGGAGCACTTATTGCAGAAAAATCACAAATTCATTCTGACTCTCAGAAATGATAGATTTCAAGGGGCTCCTAAAGTTAAGAATGCATATTCTACATCAATTAAATATTACTTGCTATTATTTATTATATTTTTATAGGTGATACAGTCACTAAATTACTAGGAAGTCAGCCTCAATTTTACCACTGTGTCATAATTTAGTAAAAGCTTATAAGTAGATATACTCTGTTTCCTTGGGTGCTTGCTATCATTTGGAATTTGAATGTGAGTTTTCTCAGAGCCATGACAAAAACCATTTATTCTATGTCATTCAAGAGTGTTGAGTAGGGCAAGGGGAGCCTTTCATAGAACTATCTGGGAATCACAGAAGATAATAATTTTGCTTCTATGATTAGGCATCAAGAATGTTTTTGATATTCTTCTCTGGCGTTTATGTATCTAGGGTATCTAATCAAATTGCCTAACATAGCTATCATATTCATATTTACGTCAGTGAGGTTCTACCTAAGAAAAATAAAAATGGCCCTAGGCCAGGACTATATTCCAGGCGTCACTTAGAGTAATTATCCAGAGAATTTCAGATTGCTGACATTTTTTCATCTTTTTCTTTATGGATGACTTAATACTTTTTAATAGGATTTCCCAACCTCTCTGCTTTCCCTAACCTAAACTGAGGGAGAGATCTTTCAAAAACCTTTCATTAAAGGGATGGCTGCCCAATCCTTGAGTATTCTATCTCAGAACTTTTCATGATGGAGCCTTTGAGAATGTTTGGCACCATCTGTGCCTCGATTTTCCTTTCTTCTGATTTTTCTCTTTTTTTCTTTTTGTCTATTTTTTTTTTTTTTGAGCTGAGGTGCCAGCCGAGCCAGCCTGTGCCTCTGTTTTCTGCCAAAAAGAAAAAAAAAAGAGAGAGAGAAAAAAAGAGAAATGCCATGAATACTAAAATAAGAAATTTTTTTCAGTGTTTCTGGTATAAGCACTGTACATTTCTACAGAGTTTTCTGTAAGAATCTGTTTTTATCATCCTTTACAATAGAAAACCCACAAGAAAACTTGTGGTCTATTAGCAGAAAACAGAGGCCCTGGCACACTCCAGAGCCCCACAATCCTACAGTTGGGAAGCTGGGCAAGAACCCAAGTTTGTCCACGCCTAAGAACAACACTGTCTGCTAAAATTACAGTTTTCCCTTTTCACAAACCTCAAAGTTGTGAAACTTTACTAACTTTAAGAAAAGAACAGTTGGCCATACAAAAGATACACTTCCAAATCCATCGAGCAACTTACTTATACTTGCAAATGAACCACTTGGAGTGAGTCTTAAAATGTATTTGTTCCAATTATTCTGCTAAGGTAGCAAGCAGAAAGTAATCATTTTCTATGTATACTGTGAATAAGAGACTCCAAATGTTGGTTCCAAAGAAAGAATTTGACCAATAGTTGGTAAGTGGGCGTGTAAGAAAGGGTGCTATAGAAATGATAGCCACATTTTAAAAAGTAAAAAGTGATTTTTTCCATTCTTATATGCTCAGAATGATATAATAAAATCACATTAGAAAAGAGTTATTTTTTTAACTCTGATACTCCCTGTTTTCATGATTTTTATAGATACAAGTATTGACAATCAAGTATTATGTAACTCATCGGAAAAGATAAATCAATGGAAGAAATATACCAGTCAATATAGATTGATATTCCATCAACAAATGGAGTCACATTGCAGAAAGTTTTTAGCAAACTTGAACCAGTTATTAAATATTTGTATCAGAGTCCAATCAGGACATTCAAATCAGGTTATTGAAATAGGAAAAATGTAATATAAAAGATTGTATCCTGGTAGAAGTTGGTTAATTGCTGAGAGGAGGGGAAAGGATTCTAGAGGAGCCAGAAATAGTAGATTTCAAAGGCAGTTTCTATCTCCAGGCTGACAAAGACAGGACAAGAAAGGCACTGAGGACTAGGAGAATCTTTTCATCCCAATGCTGTGCTTGAGAACTTTTTTAAAAGAATGTGGCTCCCACTGAGAGAATGAGCTTGCCAGTGGCTTTGCAACTTTTCTCAGGGTGGGGGCTGGCTCTCCTCTGTAGAAACAATTGGTCAAGGATTTGGGAGGACCAGAGCTTGAAGCAGCAACAAGTGAGGAGAGGGTAGCCCCAGGGTTTTGCTGTTGCTTCTCAATGCAGGCAGCAGGACTTGTGCTGAATCATAATAACTGAGGGCTAGACCTGAAAAAGCAGTATCTTCTTTCTGAGTCAATATAGATTAGACTGGATAGTTTAGCCTCATGGCTTTAGATAGAAGCAGCAAGTGTTTGTGAA
The DNA here is from genome assembly GCF_040939455.1 of Microcebus murinus. Lineage (NCBI taxonomy): Eukaryota > Metazoa > Chordata > Mammalia > Primates > Cheirogaleidae > Microcebus > Microcebus murinus. The sequence continues at coordinate 67,974,444 of NC_134114.1, forward strand.
ATGTAACATGAAAAGATGCTGCTGCTATGATAACAAAACACAAAAATCTTTATTATGAATAATTCATTGATCAATTTCAGAATTCATTTTGCTGTCAACTTGTGACTTACAATAAGAAATATATTTTTTTACATCCAGAGTATTCTGTTTAAGTTAGTCATTAACAAAATCATTTACTGCTGTTTTTATATATTTTAAATTACTATTAAGGGTGGTTTCAGGATTTCAGTCTTCATTTAAATTGCCCCAATTTCCTGTTACCCTTTACTCTTATTATATATAACTAATCTTCAAGCTTCTCATGTAGAAACATTCACATAGAGAATTACTATAGTTGTGTCCTAAATAAAAATTAGGACCTTTAAAATTATATTTTCATGAGATTTATTGTTACAAAATTCCATGAGCTATAGTATAATAGATAAATCTCTACCACAAAATATTTTTGGTCTGTAAAATGACCCATTTATTTCTAGCAAGATTAAAATAACCAAATTTCAGTACAAATGAATAATTTATTTAATAAACACATATCAAGTGACTATTACCAGCAAAATGCTCTGTGAGACTCTATGAAATGAAAGTACATAAGACTTTGGTCTCAAGAACTTGTAATTAATGAGTGATATAATAGAGTATCAGACATATTTTATATCTTAGCACAAACCTATATTAAGGTTTTTAATTCTGATTTTAATGTCTATTGAAAGTACTAGATCTCACCTGTCAAATTCTCAGGGATTATCTTTTTTTCCAGTTCTAGAATTTATATTTGTTAAGAGTATTATTCTGAATCAGGCCTCAGTGAACACTATTTTGTTAATTACTTCTTCTCCCATGTTTTAAAGTTAAATAATAAAAAGTTGCAACACACCTCGGCATTAAAATTATTCATAAACCCATCAAAGTCTACTGCTCTCAAGACAGACTGTTTACTCTTCCTATTTTAGTGAGTCTTCTAAGCTGACATTATTACTGAATCCTATATTCTGAGCAACTATTCAACATTAAAATCTAAATCTTTTTATATGCCTTGTTTGTATTTTTCCTTTGTAAATCTGTAATACCAGACAAAATCACCAGCCTTCGGAGCTAAAGATAAATCAATTTCTTCCCTCTACCTACAAGCTAGAGTCGGCCACATCAATCAGTCTTACCAAATGTATTTCTCACAAATTCAAGTTAAATCAGGGTTCTCACGAGAGTTTAGAATTAAAAACTATTTATTGACACCTTCTGATATTTTTGTCAGTATTAAAATTAAGTCAATTTGTCTATGTTTATCTCCTGTTAATACAGCAATATTTTAGCACAGTAATTTGCCTATATTCTTAAAAGTAGAAGAGCCAACTCATTTTTCAGTTACAATTAAAATAATAACTAAAGGAAAACTAAAGTAATTTAAATAAACTGCTATTTTCCAGAGAGTTTCAATGACCTAATTTTTTTTTCTGCAATTTTGGAATAGCATGCTATGTGAGGGGTACCGTCCTCAACATTAGAAGGAAAATTCATATTAGTTCACCTTTTATAACAGCTCTGCTACATACCAGGATCGATGTAGAAAAATAAAAATAATCGTTACCATAGAACTTCGTTGTTTTATATATGTGACTCATATTTCTGTCTTTCTGGTTAATCAAAAAACCACATAATAGGTTCAATAGATGTTTATTGGATGCTGATTCTGTACAGGACACCCTGAGCCAGGGGATATATGGATGAAGTAAACGAATATCTTACTGTCAAGGAGTGCATTCTTAAAGCATGCAAATTACCACAATAAAATGAGCTATGTGTCTGTCACCAAGAATTGAGGCCACCTATCCACTGCTAACACTGTAATGCCTGGTGCTCTAAAGATTAATTAGGGGAGTAAAGAACCGTGTGGGGAACTCAGGACAGGTTGGATGTTGCATTTGAGTTTGATTTTAAAAGATGAAAGAAAAATGACTGATATTGATATTGGCCCAGGAGAGGAGGATTGGGGAAAGCAGAGTAAGTGAAATGGCTTGGAATCTGGTGGCAGGGAGGTATGAAATAATGTTATAGGGGTAGTTTGAGGACATGTAGAATTCGCCTTATATGGCTGTACTGAGTTTCTTAGATGGCATTCCTTAGTCTGGGGGGACTATGGAGAGTTTTTTTTTATGCACATACTGTTTCCCAGAGTCATCCATGTTGTACCCATTGTTCCATGTTGTCAATATGTTCCTTTCTGTTTTCAGGTAGTATTTCATTGTGCTAAATATACCCTTATTTATTAGACATCAGCTCATGAACATTTTAGTTTCGTAGAATTTTAAAATAAGGCCATTATGAATATTTACTTATGGGTCTTTATATATAGACATGTGTTTTCATTTATCTCAGGAAACACCTAGAAGTAGAATGGATAAATCATATGGTAAGTATATGGTTAACTTTATGAAAAACTGCCAAACTGTTTTTCAAGACGTCTAACCCACTTTGCATTTCTCCAGCAAAGTATGAGATTTCTAGTTGTTTTATATCTTTGTCAATACTGGGCATTGTGAATCTTTTAAACTTTAGTGATTCAAATATAATAATGTTTTACACTCTGTAGTTTTAGTCATGTTATAGAGACATAAAAAGATATGAAGAAAACATGGCAGATCAAGCATTTGTCTAAAAGATCCTGAGACATCAAAAGGTGACTAAACCAAAGGCTAGGATGTAGTTACTTGGATGTGTAGGCACAGGAAAAAGATTAGATTCTTAATTCACTCTGATGGTTTACCAGGTAGGTATAGACTTTCCACATTTGTTTTGACTACGCATGCAGTCTATGATTAAATCATTAGCTCTTAAATTTAGACCAGAAACAAAAACATAAAGAACCACTCTCTGTGCTTCCTCTTACCCAATGACTAGTCATTTTTTCTAGGGTATTGCCTCTGATTGGCACATCCAGCTCTTACAACAAAAATTTTAAATGTTTAATTGAGTCATTTCTTATCACGGAGAGGCAGTAGGTGTGGCAGTGACCCCACACAACTCTTACAGTACTTTTAAGTACCTCTGACTCTTGCTCAGCCAGGCCCACTCTCCTTATCAGCAGGGATTTTCTCCCTCCCTACAGTCAAGTTTCCTCTGCTACTCTTGTGCAATACCTATCAGTCCTATTTGCACACATCTGAATCCACATTATGAACATGGATCAAAATCCAGTCCCATTCACGTAAAATGATGTCTCGTTTTCTGTTTAAATATTCCTTATCATTTCATAACATTTTATAACATTTATGGAGTTTTTTTCCAAGGAGATATTTGCCTATAACCCAGGGGATTGCTAGGCTCCCATCAGAATCCGGGTCTAGCTCAGTCAGCTAGTCTACTACTGTTTTCTTTTGATCCATTCCCACATCTCTTTACCAACAACAGGAAGTCAAATTGTTTCCCAAGCCCAGGGGAAACGGACTCTCAGAAATCTGGAATGAGGTTCACCAACTAAAACAAATTCCCAGATTAAGGTGGCACAGAACAGCAAGTATTGCTCTTTTCCTCTAATATGGCGACCCCCTATTATATGTCTGTGATATTTGATATGGAACACTTTAGCTACCAAGTATTTCTTTAATAAAGTCTCTAAGCTGTCAACAAGCATTTCTAGACTCCTGGGTTGAGTTTCCTGGCAAGTATTCATGCAAGGAACTATATCAAGCTTACTTTTATTGCTGTGAAACACCATGAGAAGGCCTACTAATGGTAGGGTATTCCCTTCCGATCACCACACTATTTACGCTTACCATCCAGAAAGGCAGCATACCAGACTGTTCCATTAAATTGTCAATCAGAATTTACGAAGAAGCACACAGTGTCTGTTAAAAGTTTGAATATTAGAAATGAAAATTACAGGATTGTGAGAATGCCAGTCATTCTTTTTTTCTTTCCCTCTAAAAAGGAAGAATAATCAAGAAAGTATTTCTGTTTCTGAAGTCCTGAGCTATCACAGACTCTTCCTTTTCCTGCTTTTATAGTCGTATCTCCAGAAAAAGATTTAGAGTTCAATCTCTTATTTTTCTACAGCACTTTACAGTTTATACAACACTTCTCTATACATTACGTGCTTTATAAATTATATTGTATGCAAATTATTTTCTCATCTCAGAGCCATTTCTAAAAGTTTGTTTTAGAAGACTATTGATTGGCTTTCAGATTTACAAATCAAAATCATAATTTTTATGCTATTGCAAAAAAATATTTTGAATATGATTAGTGTGTATTTGTATGTTTTTACTTTGAAAAGAGCTGTAGTATCATAACTATTACTATTAAGTTCTAACTTTAGAACAAAAATAAGTTAATGTAGCAATAGGTTTTATTTGGCATAATAAGGCATTTCTATCCTTCATTATTTATAATTTTATTAGGAAATATGTGCTAATGCAAACAATTTTCATACATGAATAAAACATAAGGTAGAGTAGTAATTAATATAAAAGGATTCAGCAGCACATAAAGGTGGTTAATATATCTACCTCTTCATATATCAATGCCAGTTATATTTCGTTGGAAGACACTAAAGATCGAAAATCAAGCATGCTAATTAAATAGTTTCATTCTCAGTTAACTTGAAGGTTGCATATAAAAAGGAAATCAAGTTGACTGTGAGCAAGGAGAATGAATAGTTCAGATGAAAAGATCAAGAGGAGAAAGTATACAGGAAGGAAAGAGGAAGAGTGTTAGCTTGCTTAGCAGTGTAAAAGGTCTCCTTTTAATGATTGAAAGTGGAACAATTTCCCCCTATTCTGTCACTGAACACATGGGAGTTAGAGAGCAGAATCCATTGTATATATATGGAGGCTGTATGATCTGCATATAAACTTTCATAGGAAAAAAAATATATAGGAAGACAGAGAAGAAAAGGAGAATTGAAGAACATTCAAAGCTAATGTTCTTGATGGCATTGCTCTCTTTTGAAAAGGCATTTTAGTGAGATTCTTTTGAATATATGGAGATAGATTTACTCAAGGGTGGAAGATAACAGATATCCTCACAAAAGGGCCAGACTTCCCATGAGAAGGACAAAAAATATAGCAGGATCAGGCATTACTATAACTAGGACTGGGTCCGAGGCTTTTAGCTGGGCCTCAGCACAGGAGGGTGTGGATCATGGCACTAATGACTTACCTATGATGATGTCTAGCTGCTCTCTTGGTGCTTACCTCTGTGTGTCTTCTCTTTCCCACACCAAGTGGTTGCTTTGCTCATCAGACTCATGTGTTTTTTCTATCTCATGACTTTAGTTGCCTCTCAGTTTTAGCTTATTAATAAACCACCATGACCTAACCTCTGTGAATTTGTAGGGAGCCATTCTTCAGCTCACTGTCACAAACTGTCCAATTACCCTTATGCCTCCTATCTTCTACCCCTGCAGTCCTCATACCCCACCTGGCCCCAGCTAGTCATCCACCACCTTAGCTCCACCTCTACCCCCAACCCCCATCCACTTTTGTGGAAAAAGTGACTTCCAGGAAACTAGTCCCTGGTGCCAAAAAGGTTGGGGCCTGCTGCTGATTGTACACCCTGCTTGCCTAAGCAGTTGTGACTTAGGAGAAAAAGTAAGGTCACATAGCTAGGCTGGCCTGCCCCATCAGCAAGGACTGTGGGTGGGACAGACCTAGAAAGCACTATTGGTGTGACACATGTTATGAGGAATGGGGCAAGAAAAACAGTCATACCTGAAAACATTCTACTTGTTTCTTATTCACTCATGGTATCTGAACTTCTGCTAATGCCTCTTATGGTGTGGTTCTCAGTTTTGTATTTCCACATAATACTCTTTTCACCTCAAGAACTAGGAAACATATTCTTGTTTGCATCAAGAAAAAATACTCATGTAATATGGATTAAGAAATGGATGAATAAATTAACCTTTTCCACAGTTTTGTCCAATATGTTGGAAAATAATAGTACTTACCAATTACTATTTTACTTCAAATGTCTGACTTTATGGAATTGCTACTTCACAACACTCCAAATTGTACATCACATATTACTTTTCTTGGATATTCTATTGTCATTTCTCCCTGTAGCTTACTGAGGTTAATGGACAAAACTTTCTTTCTAGCTTCATTGCTTATGTTTCAATTCTTTGTTTTCATTGATTAGTTTTGGACATTTGAATGCTCTCAAAATTATATTGATAAAAAGTACTGATATAATTAACTATGAATTCTGTATCATCCCCAATTCTTAAAGATGGTTGGATTTGAGTACCTCTGATATGGAAGAAGTACTTTTTAAAATTTGGTAAACAACATTCTGAATAACCTGTACAGTTGAGATTGTTTTTTCTTCTTCGTAGTAAGTTTATAGAAGTATATAAGCACAGCTTATATGCACAGTACTATATTGCAAGAAAAATCACATGACTCTTCCTTTGGTAATTGGCATAATCATCATTTTATTATGCCATTTTACACCACAAAGTTACTCATGATGTTTTGCATGCCTTGCAACAAGAGGTGAGATATTAGCATAGTGTAATTCTTGAAGTGTATGTCAAAAATGTTTAATAACTTTGTAGAGTTGGGAGGATATAATTCATATCTTAAAATTTTAAAAATATATATAAACATTGTGTATAAAAACCAGACTTTTTTATTTAAAATCTGCTATTATTCTGAAGTGGAACTTTGTGTCTACCTATTTACATTCTGAATTCTTCCTTATGGTAAAAATTCTGTCATGATAAAATCAATCTAAGTTCTACCAATTAAGCAAATTCATTAACCAAATGATTATTGATTAGAAATAAAATCTGTGGAAATTTTCAATAGATTTTCAAAGATGCTAGCATTTAAAACATAATAGAAATCACATCATTCATGAAATGTTTAGTAGGATGAATTAAATTAACTTCAATCATGATTGCAATACATATGCCATACTCAAACTGAAGAATAGTACAACTTGACCATTAAAAATGCTTCTATTCATGTTTCATGCCATTTGAAAAAACATACTTTTGAATCTATTGGTGAGAAAGTCAAGATGTTTTTCATTCTCCCAAAACATATTGCCATATGTCTTTTTGATGCAAGGCAGAGGTATATATATTAAATTCTTTATACTCTCTCTAGTTTATAAAGTGGACAAAAGATATGAACAGTAAGTTTTCAAAAGAAGAAAGACTAATGGCCAACAAACATGAAAAAAATCTCAACATCTCTAATCATCAGGGAAATGCAATCAAAACCACAATGAGATATCACTTAACTCCAGTAAAAATGGCTTTTATCAAAAAGTTCCCAAACAATAAATGCTGGCATGGATGCAGAGAGATAGGAACACTCATACACTGCTGGTGGGACTGAAAACCAGTACAACCTCTGTAGAAAGTAGTATGGAGATAACTCAAAGAACTAAAACTATAACTACCATTTGATACAGCAATCCCACTACTGGATATTTGCCCAAAGGAAAAACAGACATTCTATACAAAAGACATCTGCAATTGAATGTTTGTAATAGCACAATTCACAATTGTGAAGATGTGGAAACAACCCAAGTACTCAACAATACATAAGTGAATCAATAAAATGTGCTGTGTGTGTGTATATATATATATATGATATATACACATATATATGTGTCTATATATATGTGTATACACACACACACACCATGGAGTACTACTCAGTCATAAAGAAAATGGTTAACTAATACCTCTTGTATTAACGTGGGTGGAACTGGAGACCATTCTTCTAAGTGTAGTATCACAAGAGTGGAAAAACCCATACCACATGTACTCATCATTAAATTGGAACTAATTGATCAACACATATGTGCACATATGGAAATAACATTCATTGGAAATGAAGCAGATGTGTGGGAGGGATAGGATGGGTAAATTCACACCTAACAGGTACCTTGCAGACTATCTGAGGGATGGGCACACGTCACTTTGACTGAAATGGTACAAAAGCAATTTATGTAACCCACCGTCATATTTTGAAATTAAAACCAAAACAAAACAAAAAGAATCAATAGGAATATTGAAACCAAATCAAAAATGGAAAGTTCAGAACTAGTATGTTTTATTGACATAATACTGATACCATTTTCCTTTATAGTAGCTTTTGGAAGGAGATTAAATAGTCTGTACTAATTGCTTTAATTATTTTATTTGTTTTATCATGCCACAAAGTTCTTAGTTAATAGCCAATAATTGAGCAAGAAAATTTTATTACTACTTACCAATCTCTTGGGTACAAGTTTGAATCATGGCCAGGTATTAACTTAGACATAATTTTCTTTTAAAATTAATTCTTGTTTTGTTTAATGGATTTATGTTGAATATGAGATATAATAAAATAAAACTTTTTATTTATTTTTTTCAGGAAAGAAAAGTGTAAATACAAAATTTATGGAGTACTCATTCAACAAAGTCTTCCTGACACTGAAATATTTGCAAACTAAGATTTCACTGCATTAATAATGATTTATTCTCTCCATGCAAAAGGCTAAAATGAAAAGAAAAAGAACAATATTCAGCACCAAATAAGATCAAATTATTAAATCAAAATAAGGCAAATGTTGGAGGAACTAGACGACTGAAGTTTATAAAAGGCTACTAATACCTTACAACAAATTTCTGTGTATAAAAACTGTCAAATATTCATTTTCATAAGCATAAAGAGGGTGAATATTATTAATTTTTATATAACATATTATATATTTACATATAAAGATTTTGCATGTTTTACATAAAACTATACTTTTACGTGTTATAGTTCTCTAAAGGAAACTTCTTATTTTATTTATTCATCTCAGAACAAAGTTTGTCTATAACACAAAAGTATTAATGTAACAGAGTTTAAATTTTTCTTCTGTATGCAGCATTTCAGAATACATTGTAGATATAAATAATCATCAGGTTTCTATGAATAATTTTTTATTTTAGAATTTAAAATTCTATTATTAATAAATAGAAGCACTTGGTGAAAGTGATTCATTATTTAGACTACAAGATTCTTAGAAAATGCATTTCTGAGGCATTTGTAACAACAACAATGAAAACAATTTAGCCAACTTCTTATTATATCCAAATTATTAAAACAGCTATTTTGGTGGTTTTTGTAAACCCTTCTAACAGATTAACATTACTTTGCATAATTTAATTGTATCTTTGCATAAACTAAGATACACACTAATATATTTATGATCACTTTAGACTTTTCTGTTAAGATATGCAAAATTAAAAATACCCGCTAACTTAAAAATACATATTAGAAAACAAATCACTGAATAAATTTGATGGCCTCGCTAAACTTTTAAATATAAGATTAAATTATGACATTCTGCACATGAAAATTATAATGCTCCTTAAGGTTCAAACCTAGTGGATTTAACTCTTGCAAGAAGATTCTTCTGATATCAGGTAAGTTTATGACTTCTGAAGAAATACCAATTTTATTTTACTTTTTCCTTTAGAAAATCTAAGGTGTTTGGATGACCACAAAAGGGAGTAATCTGACCTTAGTTTATCTGATTGATTTGATTTCTCACTTAAACTTTTCAGACTTGTGTTTTGCTTTCTATCACCTAAGCTACAAGAATGTTATGGCAATTAGCAAAAAAATCTAATCAGCAATTTGAGGTGATGTTGCAGAATTGTTTGTCAAGGGCTGAGAGCATAGACTCTCCAGGGTAATCCTTTCTGTGGTGCTATATTTGGCAGGAGTTATTGCCCAATAAAAAATCTCCTCACTTACACTACATATGGTTTTTATAATTGTGTTTTGCATTTTAGATCTGTGATTTTGTGTGTGTGAAATATTGCTCTTCTAGTAGTGTATTTGTCATTGTTTGTAGCATTGATTCAGCATGGTAATTTAGATTCTTTTGACAAGCCTCCAATCTCATCTGGACTATCAGACTTAAAAAAACAGCCTGAAGATTTGGATGGGGATTCTGGATGTTAAAGGAGTTGTCCAGGTTTCACCAGTTCCAAGGGGAATTCCTTTTTCTTAGAGGTGAGTGAATGAAGTCTGTATTCTAGGTGTTATCTGAGAAGAGATAAACATTTGAGTAACATATAGCAATGAGTCATCTGATTACAGCTATCTCAGGGAAAGTGGAATGTCTGTTTCAATCTCTTTCTAATTTTCTCTCTTCCTCTTTAGAATATAAAAGAAGAAAAAAATTATAAACTAGTATTCTTTGAGTAATCCTATAATTATTTTAAATTATTTATCTTTTATGTTAATTAGTATATTTGCCAAGATCAGCTCGCAGAAATATAAACTAAAACCAGTTTGCAGAGAAGATTTTTTCTTAGGATATTAAAGATTGCAAAAGATATTGAGTATTTCGTGAAAAGAGAGAGAAGTGGAGAAGTAGCTTGAAGCTAAGGAACATCCTTTCCCAATGGGTCCAGCCCCCAGTGGGGTGAAAGGAAAAGAATAAGGGTTTACTATTTTTTTCCCTCTCCTATGCAAGAAAATCTCTCTTTAGTTACTCATTTCCTTTCCCCATGGTCAGGTTGTCTGCATCTCCAAACACTTGTAAGTACTGTATGTTCTGACATATCCTGAAGTCATGCATTAGCACCTTTTCATTCAGCAAAGGGTGAGAACAGATATCTTTTGGCAGCTGACAGCAGGGTGCAGGCAGCAAGAGGGGGAAGGATGCAGGACGACGAGGACACTGTGGTGGCCTAGTGGCTAGCAGGACTAATGCACCAGCTGTGAATAACCCCTTTTTTCCCCTCCCATCTACCCAACAGATGTCTCTCTGTCATTGTCATGTCCTCAAGCTATCCCAGTAAATGACTCGTGCATCGCAACTGAGTCACCAATGTGGCAATTGTACCTCTTCACAGCTCAAAATTGTTGTTGTGTGCACGGGGGACCCTGTGGTTGTATTGAACGAACGCATGTAGGAACAGGAACAGACTGGGGAGGGGCTGAGGGGGAAGCACCGGAGAAAAAGGATGAGAAAAGGAAGCAGGAGCCAGAGAGGAGAGTGAAATGTCAAGGTTACCTTGCTTTTCCTAGAGGATTAAAAGGAAGGGCACATTAATGTCTGCCTCTATTTGGTCTTTTGGCTCTCTTAGGCTGAAACAGCCCCTTGCTGCTCTGGTAGATATACATATCACTTTGAAAGATTAAAAAATGAAGAATGCAGTGATCTGTATTGTATATATGCTTTATTCTGTGGAAAGAATGTTAATAAATATACTGTGAGCCTGCAAAGTTTGCCAATATAAATAATGTGGCATTTCAAAGTCTGTCAGTAAATGTAATTGAATTTTTCAATGTAAAAATATAGTTCAGTTATAAATTGGAGTCATGCTTGACATTAGTTGGGCATTAGAAGATATTAATTAGATACTGCTCACTTCTTCTCCCTGATTTCTTTATATTAAGTGAATTATCAGGAAAGAGAAATTTGCGAGCATGCAATTTAGAGATTTTTATTCTCAAAAACAAGCTGCTTGGTAATTTTTAGTGGAAGAATAAATGCTTTTTTTCAAAAATCTTGTCAGTGAGCTGTCTAAAACATGCCCTTCCCAATATGAACACAATATGGAAAAGCTAATCCATTTTAATACTTTGTAATGATAATAAGCTACAGTGAACAAGTAGCCTAGGGAAAAGACAGTAGTAGTCACCTTTAAACAGAAAGAGAATAGCAAGTAATTGTACATTTTTACACTAGGCTGATGACAACATTTCCTATGACTTTGAACTTACTTTGGCTGTCACCATCCTGGCAAACATTTTGCATATCAATCAGACAGTTGCATTTCTTGCATGACATTTGCAGCATAATGTAGAAATTTACTTATGTGATCTTTGTATGTAAGCAGACAGTTTATAGGTAAATAATTGTGCTCCTTCATGCTACAGATGCTGGATTTAACCTACATGTGGAATTGCTAAGAATGTTTAAATCTCAATACCACAGCAATTTTCATTTATTGTTATTCTTGTTTAAATCAGACTTCATCTTTTTTTGGCATGGTACACCCTGAATATGTGATTTATATGTTTGTGCAGTGGCGTGTGTGTGTGTGTGTGTGTGTGTGTGTGTGTGTGTCTTCCAGCAGTTAATTACTTGGACAGAGATTCCAGAAATAGATTTTAATAGTGTTTGAATCTTAATTTCTTCAAGATTTGTCATGTTGATTTTTTTTGTATTATGTTTGACAAAATACTATAATTAATCACTAGAAGTCTACTCAGATATTGACTTTTAAATTTGCATAATTTTAACACTTCCTGGGCATGTTTGAGTGTTTTCTCTAGTCTGTATTACCTCGAGTTCTCAGGACATTATCATGTAAAAGCAAATTTTTTAAGTTTTCAATTTAAAATTTCAAAGTATCCAGGACCTATGCTCTTTAGCTTACTTCCATATAACTTATTTTTAAATTATTTATTTATTTTATAATAAAAAGTAATATTAAGTGCCCCCACCTACATAATATGTGTTAATTATATTTTAACAATTATAATAAATATATATAATTAATTATAATTAATAAATATCTTTATGACAACAGTTTCTAACTGATTCTTCTTCTACTTTCTGCTCTAGATGAACAATTTGTTTAGGATTTATCTTTGGAGCCAGGTAGTCATTTACCTGGTTTGAAATAAGAGTCTTCAAGTTCCCTTTGCTTCCTATAATCTCTCAATAAAAGTATTAGTATTTGGGATATTTAGTTAAAATTCATCTTTAAAGATAAATGTTTTGGTTCTAAAATATGTATAAGTCTTTTAGAGTCTAATAAAATATGTTGTTTAGCTGTAATATGTTAACACTTTGCCTACTTTCTGATATTTGTGTATGAGTTAGTGGATAATCAACTTTCAGAGATATACAGAGAAAATAGGATGAAGGATGAGTCTAGGGATGGGAAAGAAAGAATGAAAGCTAGAAAATGAAAGGAAAATAAAGAATTGGAGCACATTGTAAAATATCTCTTTAGAAAAAACAAAAAAATTAATTTTGTAACTATTCAATGCAACTTTTTCATTTCATAGCTAAGAAAATTAAGGAAAAGGAAAAGGTAGGTGCTAAGTTGTGTCAGTGATGGCTAGCGGACTCCGCCAATTCGTGTTTAATCACCAAGCCAGAACATTTCACACACTGAGCATTTAAACTTAGTCATGTGACAAGTTCTGACCAAAGTAATGTGAACTGAATTGATGTGTGTCACTTCTGCGATGAGGTGGATAATTACATAGTGGGCCTACACAGAAGTCTCTCCCCATTTCTGCCAGATAAATAAAAGTGTGTCCATAGTATGGGTGCAACTTTGATTTCTGAGTTGCTTTTTGAAGGAAAGCTCTTAAACCTCTGAGAACAGTAAGAAATTCATTTATCAAAAGTCCCTACTATCGGAGTTTTTGATGTAATAAGTCTGAAGGAGGGCTCAAGGGTTCATATTTTTTACACATTTCCAGGTGATATTGCTGCTACTGATTCAGGGACTACACTTTGAGAATCCTCTTTTAGAACAAAATACTTTCAGGTGAATTTGTTTAGCAATGGATCCAGATGAAATTATGCGATCTCAGTGTTCTTTGGGGACTACCTTGGAAAAGTTAGGAGAAAGAAAGAAAGAGGAGGGGAGGAGGAGGGAAGGAGGGAGGGAGGGAGAGAGAGAGAGAGAGAGAGAGAGAGAGAGAGAGAGAGAGAGAGAGAAGAAAGAAAAGAAAAGAAAAGAAAAGAAAGAAAGAAAGAAAGAAAGAAAGAAAGAAAGAAAGAAAGAAAGAAAGAAAGAAAGAAAGAAAGAAAGAAAGAAAGAAAGAAAGAAAAGAGAAGAGGAAGGGAAGGAGGGAGGGAGGGAGAGAAAGAAAGAAAGAATTCCAAACAGCAGGCCTTTAACACCTACTTTTTGCTTGGTTATTGGATGAAGGGGCCCCAAGTAGGCATGCCATTGGGTACAACATTACTCTGCAGCTGGGGCAATCCCTAAAAAAGGGTCTGGCAACTGAAAGGTGTCTATGGATCCCACTCCCAGTGGCTGGAAAAAGTTCTTCCTTGAAGGAGGTTTGGGTGGGCATCTACATGTCCACTACACCCAGCTTAAAACTTTTAAAGCCCTACATTGTCTGTCTGGAACTGACTTGATTCCTTTTTTTTTTTTTTTTTGAGACAGTTTTGCTCTGTCACCCTGGCTAGAGTGCAGTGGTGTTGTCCTAGCTCACTGTAACCTCAAATTTCTGGGCTTAAGCGATTCTCCTGCCTCAGCCTCCTGAGTAGGACTACAGGTACATACCACCACCATCACATCTGGTTAATTTTTCTATTTCTTATAGGGATGAGTTCTTGCTCTTGCTCAGGATGATCTTGAACTCCTGACCTCAGCCTCAGCTTTAGCATCCTAGAGTGCTAGGATTACAGCATGAACCAACGTGTGGGGTCTGACCTGATTCTTATTTCTCAGGTATATCATTCTTCCCTTTGTTATTTGAGATTGACTTACCCAGTCTCTTTTCATTGCTGCAAACAAGCCAAGCTTTTTCCTTTCCTCAGGTCAAGTTTTTCTCCATGCTGTTATCTCTTCCTGAAATGGTATTCTCTCACTCTACTCACCTGAGATATTTCTGACTTGTTTCTTATATAAGGCCTCTTTCATTAAAGTCTCTCCTTGTCGGTGTTGTTCTGGCTAATGTGGTTCCCTCCTAAAAATCTCTATAACTGCACTTATCACTTTTTGTAATTTTGTTTACAAACTTGTTTGTAACCTACTCCTCTATAGATGTTAAACTCCTCTATAAATGTTAAACTCAATAGGAACAAAAACGGTGTTATTCACTAACATAAACCCAGAATCATGGAGAACATAGGCTGATAGTCCTAATGTAAGCTTTCCTTAAATATTTGCTGAAAGGGTGTGGTAGAGATTTAACCACCAAAGTCTCATGACCCTTCCATAGCATAGAGTTATTGTAGAGTCATGAGTAATTTCCTGGTCATGAACCACTCCTCTGGCCCCGTCCACTGAGTGTAGATTCGCCTATGTCAGTGATTCTTAATCACGGGCTATATTAAGCCCTGGGGATATTTGGCAATCTCTGAAAACATTTTTAGTTGTTACAACTAGAGGGAAGGTGGGTTGCTACTGGCATCTAGTGGGTGTTGACTAGGGATACTGCTAAACACTCTACAGTGCATGAATTAGGTCGCTACAACAGATAATTTTCTGACCCAGAATACCAGTGATGCTAAGATTAAGACACCTCTCTTTTAGTTTTCTATTTCCGATTTAACAAATTACTACAAACTTAGTGTCATAAAATGACACAAATTTATTACTTCATAGTTATGATTTCACTGAGCTAAGATCAAAGATCTTGACCCAGCTCTGTTCCTTTTTTGAGACTCCCAAGGAGAATCCATTTCCTCTCCTTTCCCAGCTGCTAGAGGCTGTCTGCATTTCTTGACTTATGGTCCCCTTTCTTCGTCTTCCAAGCCAGCAATGCTGCCTCTTTCTGACCATTCTTCTGTAGTCACATCTCCCTCTAGCCACAGCCAGGAAGGTTCTTCTATATTAAAGAATCATGTGATTAGGATGGACTCACCATAATAATCCAGGATAATCTCCTAGTGTCAAGATCCTTAACTTAATCACATCTGCAAAGTCCCTTTTGCCATGTAAACTACCATATTCATAGAATGTGGCCATCTTTTAGTGGGGAGAAGAATTCTGCCTACAACATTTGTGGTATGTACTTAGCTTTCGCTAGTGGACAATGAGCATTAACAATGTGTGTTGATTCTGAGCCAATGGGGTTAAGAAGTGAGTTTGCCTTCTGTCCTTTGCCTTTCTGTAATATTCTTGATGCCAGATATTGAAAACTGTACCTCCAAAAGATGAAAGAGAAGAAAACCGCCATGTGGCAGTCAGGCCACAAAGAATAAGTATGACTCTATTATGTAAGTGAATAATATATATTTTCCTATTAATTTCTACAAGTTTTTAGTATTATGCTAAGCCATAGGGCCCAGAGTTTATCTATGACAGCAGCGAGCATTCTTCCCATCATTATTTTTTCTGTTCTTATTGTTGAAAACAGTACCTCACATTAATATAAAACCCTAAAATATGTTGCATTGGTTTAGCGATCAGGTGGCAGGTAAAAGGAAATTAACATCAGAATGAAGACTTTCCTCTGAACCCCTACATAAGACTTACTGAAGGAGAAATAGGAACTTCTATTGTGTTAAGCTATAGGGATTTCTTGGTTTATCTATTAAAGTAGCACACATTACCTTAACTAACACAATGAGGGACTGAGTGAATAAATTAATAGGTGAATAAAGCAATACATCATTTTCAAGTTTTATATTGCTCACTTACAAAAACAAATAGAAATCACTCTGTGAATGAGCAACAGTAAATGTTTAGCCTTGACACAGCTTCCAAAAACACCAATTGCATGAACACTGTAATCATGAAGTGTTATAGTCACACTAACAAATTTTGTCAAAAAATGTTGGATGGGGTAACCATAAACACAGAGACTAATTTCATCTTTCCTGTAGAGTCCATTTCTGAATTGCAATCCCTAACATATTATAAAGTAGCTCTCTGTACCCTCTGAACATTATATAACGCTTAGACAGTGAAAAGAAAGTATGAACAATCCAGACGCTGAGACAAAGTAATCTAAACCATAACCACTGCCTCAGGTGATGTGGTACCCTTCTCCTTCCCATCAGGAATCAGGATTGGAGGGCAGTGGGGCTTCAGTGTTTATTTGCACTGTAGGAGGAGAGACTAGAGGTGATGTATTAGAGAAGGTAATAATCGGAATGTAGAAGAATCAAGTGTTCTTTGGGACGCACTGTTACCTCCGTCCTAAAGGAGGACCTGTTCTTGCCTTTCTGCCTCTCTGTTTGATAACTGCAGAGGGACATGCTGGGATTTTATTCCAGTTCATTGTGCCTGCTTTCTTTTAAGATAAGTATGTATTAAGACAGTGAGTCTCCTGTAGAGCTACCTCTTTTGTCTAAAAATCCAAAATTTTGCCATAGAGTTAATCATTGTATAATGACTCCCTGTGTCGAGTGAAAATAAGAGAGTCATAGAATTCAAGGGTGACATTGAGACTTATTGTTTGGAACACTGACAATAGTTCTTACATTTCTATAAAAATTGAGTTAAGTTGCCAGTACTCAGAAACATCTGTCTAATTCTGTCTCTTCCCATCAGAGTTCTGTTCTCCAAATCTGGAGGATACCATCTCTAATAACTACTATTTTATTAGAAATCCAAACAAGATTTAATTTTTAATTTTCAATTAAATTTAACCATTGAAAGCACCATACCAGAAGATTAATGACTGATGCAGTTGTGCTATTAGTAGCACACCACAAATATATTTTGGAAATGAGCCTCAGTACTAAAGATATTTTCTTTATAGGAAACATGAATTTCATAATTCAGAACTGCCTTGCACATGAACATATATCACTCCCTAAACTGTGTGTAACTGTAAGGCAGAGACTGTTGCTCCAAATTTTGTATAGGTTGGGGAATATTTTTTAAGTCTAAGCATACTCTTTTCCACATATTTTGTCTTTATATATAACTAGTTCAAACACCCTCTCATATATAAAATTGATATAAATTCATGTATGTAATTCTACACCTTCGCAGCATCTCATAACATCTTAATCCAATATGTCCTCTGTCATAACTTCCTATTTTTTTTTTAGTTTTTCATGAGACAGGTGGTATAATTATATGTCTGTGATTTGTGATTTTTCAGTGATGGTGTATAATATACAGAATCCCAGGAGATTAATTTTGGACCTACGTAAATGAAACAAGCATGTTGAGAGGTTTACAAAGCAAACACAAGCCTGTTTAAACAATGGTATGTATATCTAGATTGCGTGTGTATATGAAAGGCAGGTATTGTATTGTCTGCTTGACTTAGTTTATAGTTATATATACCTTAGAAAGTTATGATAAGGTAAGTCTTAGAATTTATAATCTTATTAAAATATAAATAATTTTTAAAAATATGTTATCCTTGGAAAATTATATTTCCTATATATCTCAAAAACGACTGACACCAGATACCGAAAATCCATTATAAATGTTTAATATATGCAAATATTCAAAATTTCAACAATTACAAAATATTACTTTAGATATTTAGGTGAATCTGTATATAAAAAACCTGTCAAATATTAAATAAATATATAAAATTATATAAGTACACATTCCATTGAAATTCTATAGAAAATGCTGGAAATGTATTTTTATAGAAATTGTACCTATATCACAATATATGATTTAGGGTAATTTTAGCAGCCGTGTCACTTTAATAAAAAAAGGTAATATTTTTGTGGCTTCATATAAATGCAGATTTTTATTGCTCATGTAACGGTCAAGTGTACATGTCTGGTTGGTTAGTGGCATCTCCCCATAATATAATTCAGATAACTCGATTCCTTCCAACTTCTGGCTCTGCCATTTTCTGGACCCTTGGTGTGCTCTGCAACCAGCTGGTGTATGCAAAAAGAGAGGCTGAAAAAAATATATTTGGTTCATAATCATCTTCATAACACACTATTTCTTTTAACATTCCTTTGAGAGAATATATACATGGGTCAAGCTAGATGAAAAGTTGGTTGGGGAATAGAGCACCCAAGTGGCAGCTGCTTCTTAACAACAACTTTATAGCATGTAAGGTGGTGCATCTCTGCCACATTAATGATAAAAAACAAGAAATTCTCACAAAATACGGGAAATTATGCAAAAGCTACAAAAAATAGAAATGAGATTTAATCAGATTAAAGGACAGAAGTAAATTCCAAAACCTGCATGGAGGGGGACTTCCACAAGTGGAAGTGGTAGTTAGAGAAGCAAAGCAATCCACAGTGAGATGAGGAACGGATGAAAGAGAAGTGAGAACTGGTGTGGTGACCAGTGTGGGCTGGCGAAGACCACAGAGAACAGCCAGGCACTTCACCTCTCAGGACTTGGCTCTGGGAGCCAATGGCAGCCAGCATGAGGTCGGGATGCACTTGCATCCCAAAAAGCTCCCAGAAAGCTCCTTTACAGGGAGACCACAGTTACTGGAAGCAGCATATCTTAAATGGCCTCAATTTATCACACATAGGATAGCAGGAAATCTGAAGAATAAAGGTGATCTCTAAAACAAATATCATCATTTTAAAAACTTAGTCCATCAAATAAAGACACCAAATTTAAGGAACAAAAGAATCAAAACCAAAAGAAACAAAATCAGTATCATAAGACTTCTTAAAGTTTTATATAAACATATGATACTTATATAATTGTTCCACAGAGAATTGTAACATTACAGGAGATGGTTAATTTTATGTATTGACTTGACTAGCCCATAAGGTGCCTGGATTATTTGGTCAAAGATTATTCTAGGTCTGTTTATGAGGGTGATTCTGGATGAGATTATCATTTGAATCAGTAGACCAAGTCAAGCAGATTGT
The DNA here is from genome assembly GCF_040939455.1 of Microcebus murinus. Taxonomy (NCBI): domain Eukaryota; kingdom Metazoa; phylum Chordata; class Mammalia; order Primates; family Cheirogaleidae; genus Microcebus; species Microcebus murinus. Next base: position 67,993,917 of record NC_134114.1, read on the forward strand.
TCTCCATAATGTGAGTGACCCCCATCCAATCAGATGAAGGCCTGAATAGTACAAAAAAACCCCAAAAAGTATAATCCCCCTGCAAGTAAGGAAGCACTTCTGTCTGATTGCTTTGAGCTTGGACATCAGTTTTCTCCTGCCTCCAAATTCAAACGGAAATATCAGTTCTTCTCAGGTCTTAAACCTTTCAGCTTTCGGACTAGACTCTACGCTATCAGGTATCCCAGCTCTCAGGCCTTTGGACAGACTTTACACCATCAGCTTTCTTCAGCTTGATGACTGTGCACATCTTGTGACTTCTCAACATCCATAATCATGTGAACCAATTCCTTATAATTAATCTCTCTCTCTCTTTCTATACACACACACACACACACACACACACACACACACACACTATTGGTTTTGTTTCTTTGGAGAACCCCAATACAGTAAATAAAATACATACACATAGAATCAACTAGGCATTTTCTAAAGTTTGGATTGTGAACAAAATGTCAATAAATAGGAACAAAAATAGGCACGGTGGTGGAGCTGGGATATTCGAACTAAAATATTATTCCACCTCAAAATGAAAGGTGACTCAGGGTAGGGGTGGGAATCCCAACCTTATCCTGGTCTCAAAATGGCATATGTGGGCTGGGCACGGTGGCTCATGCCTATAATCCTAGCTCTCTGGGAGGCTGAGGGGGTGGATTGCTCAAGGTCAGGAGTTCGAAACCAGCCTGACCAAGAGTGAGACCCTGTCTCTACTATAAATAGAGAGAAATTAATTGGCCAACTAATATATATAGAAAAAGTTAGGCGGGCATGGTGGTGCATGCCTGCAGTCCCAGCTACTCTGGAGGTTGAGGCAGAAGGATTGCTTGAGCCCAGGAGTTTGAGGTTGCTGTGAGCTAGGCTGACGCCATAGCACTCACTCTAGCCTGGGCAACAAAGTGAGACTCTGTCTCAAAAACAAAACAAAACAAAAAAAAGTATGTGCATACTAAACAAAATAACACTGAAGAGTTGGGGACAGAAGGATCAGAGAAAACATATCAGATAATATGTTAACAAAAATCAAGATGGTACAACAATATTCGTTTCTAAGAAAATAAAAATAAAGGCCAAAATAGCAAAAATAAATGAAGATAAATATTTCATATTTATAAAAGTTATAGGTAACCAATAATATATAAAAATAATTTAAAATCTTGCTATGCTAGCAATAACTTTAAAATATAAAATTTAGACTTGACAAGACTACAAAGAAAAGATGAAAAATCCAGTGTGGTATATAGTGATTGGACATACTTCTCAGAAATTGACAATTTGAGTAGGAAAAAAGTAAATATATGAAGTATTTAAATAAGATAATTAACAAGCTAAAGCTAATAGATAATAGAAAATAAAGAGCACTTTACCCCCATAAAATATATATTATATATGTATATATATAAATATTTACCAAATATTTTGAAATTTCACAGATTTGGACTTCCATAGACTACACAGACACTATTGGTAGATTCTAAAATTTAGGAATTAACTAATCATATTCAATGACTACATGTAACAAAGTTGGTAACTAGCAAAAAGTATTTCCATGTTAAAAAATAATCTAGATTATGTGCAAATTATGCAGAAAATTAAAACTGAATTTACAAACTACTGCAAAAAATTGGCAACTGAGAACATTATGAATCAGTCTGTGATATGTGGCCAAAGTAGGGCATAAAGAAAACATCTAATTTGAAAAATATTTAAAAGCTAAGAATTTCTTTGAAATAGACTAAGCTTTTAATTAACAAAGCTAAGCCAACACAAAATTAAATAAATTAGGAATATTTAAAATAGAAAACAGAATACAAATGGAATTTACTAATAAAATTAAAAGGTGGTTTCTAAAAAGACTACTAAACAAGACAAACCTTTGGAAAGTCTGATCAAGTGGTCTAGGCAAGAGAGGGGCACATAAGTATAGTTTTAGAGATTTCAAAAAGTGTAAGATGAATATATACAGCTTTATATAAATATATTTGAACATAGATAAAAGGAATTATTTTCTAGGAAACCTGAAATCACCAGATTTAATAAATACATATCTCTAATAGGCCAGTAATTATACACAACAATACATAAAAGACAAAGATATTTCCTTATTAACAACACCAAACTCAATGGTTTAGTTCTGACTATAATGCCAATGAACAAGTAATTCTCTGTTAGGTAAATTTTCGAGAGCAGAAAATGAATGAAAAAAAGAGAAAGAGATAAAGAGAGTGCATATTCATGTGCATGTGAGTGCACACTAAATATGGGAGATTATTCAGAAAATTATATGAAACTATCATAATACTAATTTAAAATCTGGGCAAGGAAAACATTCAAGAAAAGGTAATTTTATATGAAGATAGATGTGAAAATCCTTAATAGAATTTTATCAAGTAAAATACAGTATTATTAAAATGATACTATTGTTTATTAAAAGAATCATACATTATGACCATTATCATAGCATGATCTCAGTTTAATATCAGAAAATTTATTAATATAATTACTCACATAAACAGATTAAAGAACAATTATGATCACCTTAATAAATCTTAAAAAGAAGTTGATAAAATTCAATAATTATTCTTTATTAAAAAGAGAAAACTCTTAGCTAACTAGGAATAAAAAGAAAATTTCCTTCACTTATAAGCTATTCATAAGAAATCTCCAACATGTGTCATTTTAATTAAGATATATTACATGCATTACCATTAAATGCAGGAACAAGAAAGGGCTGCCCACTTCAAAGCTACTATTTGAGATTGTACTAAAGGGCTTACCCCATTCAGCAAGAGAAGTTAAAGAAATAAGAGGTACAATATTTAAAAGAATGTGCCTTTCATCATTACAGATAATAAAATTATCTACTTGGAAAATCCAAGAAAATCATCTAAAAATTCAAATTAATAGGAAATTAAGGTTCACATATAAAACATCTGCAAACTAGTACAACCTCTACAGAAAGTAGTATGGGGATATCTCAAAGAACTAAAAATAGAGCTACAGTTTGATCCAGGAATCCCACTACTGGGTATTTACCCAAAGGGAAAAAAAGACATTTTATAAAAAAGATGCTTGCACACAAATGTTTATAGCAGCACAATTGACAATCACAGAGATGTGGAAACAACCCAAGTGCCCATCAATACATGAGTGGATCAATAAAATGTGGTATATGTATACCATTGAGTATTATTCTGCCATAAAAAAATATGATTAACTAATACCTTCTGTAACAACCTGGATGGAACTGGAGGCCATCTTTTTGAGTGAAATATCATAAGAATGGAAGAACAAAAACCACATTTACTCATTACTAAATTGAAACTTATAGATCAACACTCATATGCACATATGGTAGTAGAATTCAACAGAAATCAAGTGGGTGGGAGGGTGGGGGGATGGGTAAATTCACACCTAACAGATACAGTACACACTATATGAGTGATGGACACACATAGAACTTTGACTCAAACTGTACAAAGACAATTCATGTAACCAAAACATTTGTACCTCCATAACATTCTGAAATTAAAAAAAAAAAAACAACAAAGGAAAAATCCACCCACAAATATGATTTAAAAAATATTGCATTCACAATACCCTGGTTTTCTCTTTATCTAGTTACTATTTTTTTTTCAAAAATTTTCAAGTAATAATAAAACATATTTCTTAGATTTTATGAGTGTTTTGGGTGGTAACAAGAAATTGCATGTGCATGCTAATTGATTAGGAGATAATGTCCCATATGAATGTGTTTTATAAACACTACTGAATAAAAAAAATAAAATATAGGATTATTGCTATTTTTGTATTGGAAAATAAAAATGATAGTAATAATGGAAGTCAGATGGTCAGTTTGATTGATCTGGTCTTAAACAAATATGAAATAAATAACAATTTATTGCTATAACATTTCATTTCAGTGCAGTATAATTTCTCTTTATTCCAAAATTACAATTTTCAGTTATGTCTGAAAAAGTCATTATTATGTGACAGAGATCTCTAATCTATATTTAGGCATATATTTGTGTTAAATGGATATATATTAATTTTTTAACATAGGGTATTCTAGCAATTTCTAGGGATATATTCTGTGTCGTTGAAAAACACAACTCTAAAGTTTTAAATGTAAAACAAAGCATTGCTGTAGAAAGTGAGAACTGATTAAGTTACAATGTGCTTTTTTTTTGTTGTGGTGGTGTTTTTAATAAAATATTATCAGTGGTAAATGTAAATAAAAAAGCAAATTGCTTCATTCATCATGTATTTTAAGCAGTTAAAATGAATGAACTCTCCTTTGAGAAAACATCTGACTAAGCAGAATAATGGTTATGAGTTTGAGAAAATGTTTAATGAACTTACTGGTTAAAATGCAGTTGTTATTTTAGAGCCCATTATTGGGTGTTTTAAATTAATTGAGGCTTCTTTGCTGAGAAGCTTTTTTTTTTTCTTTTTTCACTTAATATACTCAAATAAGTGACCTTAGTAACTCATGCGGATGCCAAGAAGTTACTAGGTCGGTAATGCTGGTTGACATAACAGTGTGTACTTGGGAAAATTTGTGTCCGTGAATCTTTGCATTCATTTGACTGATACTGATGTCAGTTCAAAAGCAAAGAAGTTGCCCATGATCAGATACAATTGTTCTTTAAGGATCTCATGTTGTAAGAATTCTGACTGGTATTCATCTTTTCTTTATTCTTGTTCTATAACACATTTATGTATTATATACTAGAGGTTTAAATGATATTTCTGTCTCTATATTGAGATATTTTAAATAATATATGTAATTATTTGCTTAAGGTAATAGAAGAAAACTATTACATTAAAAATGTAAGCTTTATAGCGGCTTTATTCATAATTGCCAAAACTTGGATGTGACCAAGATGCCCTTTAGTAAGAGAATGAACAAATAAATTGTGGTACATCTAGACAATAGAATATTATTCAGTACTGAAAAGAAATAAGCTGTTAAGCCATGAAAAGACACACGAAAAAATTTAAATGCATAGTACTAAGTTAAAGAAGCCAATCTGAAAAGTCTACATAGTGTATGATTTCAACTCTATGGAAAAGACAAAATTATGGAGGCAGTAAAAAGATCATTTGTTATCAGAGGTTAGTGAGGATGGAAGGATGAATAGAAGCAGCACAGAGGATTTTGAGGACGGTGAAACTACTCTGTATGATACTCTAGTGGTGGATACATGTCATTATATATTTGTCCAGTGTAAATTGTGACCTAGGGGTGATAATGATGTGTCAATGTGAGTTCATCAATTGTAACCAATGTACCACTCTGGTGGGTGATATTGATAACAGGGGAGGCTATGAATGTGTAGGGGCAGGGAGAACATGAGAAATCTCTGTACTTTCCACTCATGTTTCTTGTGGACCTAAAACTAAAGTCTGTTCAAAAATGTAAGCCTGACCATATTAGTGTACTTTCCACTCATGTTTCTTGTGGACCTAAAAATAAAGTCTCTCCAAAAATGTAAGCCTGACCATATTAATATCTAATATTTAAATTAGATCCTAAAACTAGAAAATAGTTCTAAACCAAGGCAAATCAATCACATGATCCATTACCAAATGAATGGATGATGATAAATCTATCTATGCCTTCATGGAAAATACTTTGTTCCTGCACATGGTAGATATTTAGCAGATATAAGGCAGTGTTTGATTAAGCTAGAGAGTAAGTAAAATAAGAACTTAGACTAAGGAAAGATGAAGTCTTTTTGTAAGACTTAAAAAGAATCAACAAGAACAGTTCATAACCAGAAACATGTTGAGTGAATATTCTTATATTAGAATTGTTTTGGGGATCCAACAATGAGTTATCTGAGCATGAGTTGTCTGAACATGTGTGTAGCAAAAATTGATAGTTTTCAGGTAGAAAAATGGATTGCAGTCTTCAGCTGTCCCTTATTAGTTTTGTGGTCTTGGGCAAGTTAGTTTATGTCTTAACCAATTATTCTACTTTTTCATTTATAAGGTCTATTTGCACGAAATCTATCTCATAGCTTTATGGGGAGATATAAGCAAGGTGGTGAGTACAATACAATGAGTATTATTTAAGTGAGTATAACTAGAAGTAGTACTTAGACAAAAATTAACTCACAGTCTCAAGCATGAACCTGACATTTCATCGCATTCTGGATCCTATGGGAATGTAAGCCTGTTCTCCCCAACCTTAGGCCACCGACTGATACAGGCCCATGACCTTTTAGGAACTGGGCTGCACAGCAGGAGGTGAGCAGTGGGCAAGGAAGCAAAGCTTCATCTGTATTTACAGCCTTTCTCCATGGCTGGCACCACTGCCTGCTGTCCGCTTCCTGTCAGATCAGCAGTGGCATTAGATTCTCACAGTAGCACTAACTCTACTGTAAATTGTGCATGTGATGGATCTAGGTTGTGCTGCTGCTCTTTATGAGAATCTGCTCCCTGATGTTCTGAAGTGGAGCTGAGGGCGGTAATGCTAGCGCTGGGGAGCAGGTGCAAACACAGATTATCGTTTGCAGGGAGGTTTGACTGCACAATAAATGTGATACACTTGAATCATGCCAAAATCAACCCCCCTCAATCTGTGGAAAAATACTTTTCCATGAAACCAGTCCCTGATGTCAAAAAGGTTGGGGACCCCTGATCTAAGCCACATTGTAAAGGATTGTGGTCAGAAACTGAAAGGTCAAAAATTAAATAAATGGAGACTAATATTTTTACTTACTATGTTATCTTTATAGTTTACAATATACAATACAACAAACTGTAGATATTCTTTAAAAATGGGTTTGGTATTTTGACTGATGAAATTAGGCCTTTAATATATGACAGCCATTATTATTTATAATGTTCATTCATTCATTCATTCATTCAACATTTCCTGAGTGCCGATAATATGCTAGGTATCAAGATAAAGCATTAAACAAGACAATGTCCCATCTTCATGAAGCTCATGTTCTAAATCAAAAAGATACTTATAATTCTGACTTCATATTTCTTTGATCTCTCAGATATCATATACAGACATACAGACTATATAGCAATGTACTCAGAATCTTAAAAAGCATACTTTTAAAATATTTTAAAATTTATGTGCAGTAAAATTCACTCTTTTTAGTCTCCAGTTCTATGATGTTAGACATATGCATAGAGTTATATAACTGCTACCATAATCAAGATACAGAACAGCTTCATGACCCCAAAAAAGTTCTTGTAAAAGAAAACTTTTGATAAAGGTTTGAAAATTGTCAAAGAAAATAAACATTTAGCATAAGAACAAACCAAATGACTCACAAATTATAAAAGTGTTAATAAAGCCTAGAAGTGCAATCTGGAAACATGTTTAACCTCAAGAAACAGAAATCAGTACAAAGTAGTTTAAAATTAAAACAAACAAGCAAAAACAGGGAATTCAATCCTTGTTAATGTAAAGTCTTTTTATAAATGAAATAAAACGTAAGTACCCAAAGAAAGTGCAAAATTGTTAGTTCACTACTCAATTCATCTCTTTTTTCGTGGTCAGCATAATCTTTTATCTTTGTAGCTCTCAGAGCAACCGTTCGCTCTGTGGTGGTCCATAAAAGACCTGTGGCTGCTCCAAAAGGGCATCCTCAAGCCATGATTCCACATGATCTTACTGTCTCTATACCCACGTGGAACTAACATATGCTGTCATTCACGTCCCAAATTCCAAGGAAAAGAATTAAATGTGGCCAGGGAGGCAAATCATGTTACCTACAGAGCTACCCATCCTAGGGCAGATAGTGGGGTTGAAAATCTCTTGTTTAACTGCAATGATGCTTCAGCAATTTAGTATATTATAGTAGTAAATTATAGTAGTCAGCATAATAGTAGTATTTAACAGAAGCAATGATAGTCACGACAACAGTAATAATAATGCAAAAATACCAAGATGTCTTTATTTTTAAGAGATTTTCTAGAGTATAGCTATTAAATTTCATTAAGAAAATCTCTCACAAAAAGGAGGAATGATCAGAACCAGGTAAGAAAGAGTCTCTATTAAGATAATACAGGAAGGACTAAGAAAAATAAAAGTTCCAGTAATGTTGACCAGCGCTAAAATAAAGTAGCCAATGTTTAGAATCTTGGGCATTGAGAAAGAGCTACAAATTCCCTGGGAAACATTTTGGAGATCATTACAATAAATTTGAGTAATTTAACCTGAACACATTAATGAATAAACATCATTTTATTATATGGCATTGCACTGACAATACAAATAGAATGTTAATATTTAAAAGTGAGTTCCCGTACAGTCAAATTTATGTTTGTTATATTAAATTTCTGAGATCTCCTTCAACTGTTGATAAAATAATCTGTTTATATTCCTATAATGAAGTATACCTGTGATATTGGACTAGAATATTTCGATCATCTACAATTAAAATTGCATATCTTGTTCTTTCTGTTCCTAAAAATATTCATAAAAAATGAGGTACATACAGTCACCAGTTACATTGTCAAGTGTCCAGAAAAACATAAAACCTGAAATCTTATAAACAAATGGAGAGAGAAGATGATATATTTTGCTTTTATTTTCATTTTAATTAGGTCCAAGAGGATGAGGAGGTATGTAGAACACATCTCCTCAAACAAACAAACAAACAAAAATTTAAATAAAAAAAAAAATCAATGTTTCTCTTTGAAAGCCAGAAAAAACTTAGAGTGGGAAACAATAAAAACTAGAATGTGTATAAAGGGGTAAAGTACTTTTTCAGAATCAAAATTCTGTCCAAAAATTATTAGTTTCATGCAACTGTATTTCCAACTCTCTAAAATAGAAAGAGATAAGTCATTTCTAAGGAGTCTTGTTTGTATATCCATATGTGTACTCGTTATGTAAAGATCTGAAACCATCTGCCAGGTGCTCTTCTTTTGGCCTCAGTGGTTTTTGGTACCATGAAAAAAATCTATTCACACACACACACACACACGTGTGCTCATGTGTACACACATTCACACATCCACACAGAGCAACAAATTATAAATTTTGTTATTTTCCAAACACAAGCCCAATAAGATTTAAAATGAATCATAGACCAATAGATCTACAATTAAAATTGCTATTTATATCAATAAGATCATATAAAATAATACAAATTTGTATAATAAAAATCTTGTATTGATGAGAGAGGTTGGTTATAGTATCTCTTTCTATATAAATATATATTTTTTCTCTAGAGAGTATATTCTACAATTTTCTATGATTATTTGCAAAAATATATATATTTCTTAGATTATCTAATTACCTTTTCACAGAAAATTAGGCTATGTTTTCTATTCTAAATCCATATTTAGGATTCAATATGTAAATGTTTTCAACTATAGTCAATGAAATGAACAAAGTCTTGAGACCCTCGGAAAACAGATATTGTACTACATCTCTAGCAAATTTTGATAGAAAATATGTGTTGCAAATAGAGGATTAATGTAGTTAAATTCTCCATTATTCAGTGACTAATTACTCACTCTGTGGTGACCCAGCTTTGTGGCTTCTTCTCTTCTTTCCCTCTGGCTGTCTGCCCTTGGCCATTTCACAGTTCATTAGCACCTTCAACATCTGATGGGCAGGAAAAGAATATAGGTATTGCTCAAATCAGTCAATTTTACAATTTTGCCTCACTGGAACTACGGATTTGGTGAGATTGCTATTGAAACTAATACCTAAAATGGAATCAGAGAGATATTTTTGAATTTCAAATAATTGTTTTTACCAAAACCATTCAAAGTTGATGAGATTGACAAAGTATAATTACGTATTTTTTAGAATTATTTTTTCTGTTGAAATTTCCTCTGCTCTGTCTTACAAAATTACGTATTGTTCACTGGTTCACTTTATAATGTAGACACATGACAGACATAGAATGTGATTGGATTAAAACTGTGCAAAGAACACACTGCATTAAATTTAATATCTACTATGAATCACCAATAATTTCTTATCTTCTTAATGACTTTCTCTCAAAACAAATGGTCTTATAAGCACATGTAATGCATATATATATATATATATATATATATATATATATATACTATGTGGTGTAGCTGTATATGTCATGGTAATCACAGTAATTATGTTTTTCTAAGATTCACATTTTTCACATATCTATTTTGAATTAAGATGGTCACAAAGTTAATTTGATATTGTCTCTTCAGAAAATATGTTGCGAAATATTTACATATTAAAATTAAGAAAATATATAAAAAACACAAGTGACCTCTCCCATTTAAGCCTCACTTTTCAAAACACTTATTGTGAAATTTAAATGAGAAAATATGTATTCAGCATTGATTTAGTGCCTGGGGCATAGTAAATAATCAACAAATAGCATCTTATATTATTAAGCTTATGTAGATGTGTATGTGTGTACTTGCTTTTGTTTATGGTTTCAGGGTGGAAAATCCTCACGTCAGTGCCACTTCTACTATTGCATGCATGTCCAACAATCTCCCAAGAGATGCATATTCCATTTGCACTGTACAGAGCTCATCCATGCATTTAAGTAGTCTGGCAAAACATCTACATCCCAAAAATGAGTTAAAACCTGAGTTCTATTGTAGTTTTGACTGTGCTTGAATAAACTGTGTGACTCCGAATAAGACATTTGACTTCTCACACGTCTAAAACTTGGTTCATATAATGGCTAAAGTTGAATCTGTATCGTTTGGGGTAGCTACTGCTTAGACATTTTACTACAAGCCTATCCTAATCTTACTATAACATTTTTTGCCATCAGAATGTCTTACTTTCCATAAGAAAACAACTTAAGTTAGGTGTTTTCTTACTTTTCATTCCAGTAATCTTTTCTACTCTTTCTAAATTTTGGAGGTTTTGGTGCCCCATCCCTTTGATAAGGTGTTAGCTGATAAAATTTTAAAATGGGACCTCTCCTAGGATTTATTTTAAGACATGTTAAGATAGTCACTCTTATGTGATTTTACTTATCTAAATATATCCTCCCGTGAAATTGCCTTGCCCCAATCCAGTTTGTGTATCTCACTTGCTTGTCTTTAGAAATAGATGTTATCTCATTTCCTTATTTTTTTCCACTTTAGGTGTATGCATATATTTTGTTTACAGTAAGGCAAGAATGATGGCTTATTTTGTACTTCTGGAGTACCTCACTTTTTTCTGTATCCAGAAACTTCTCACAAAGAGCCAAAGACATAATAGGGATTCAGTAAATATAAGTTGGTTGAATGAGAAAGACTACATGATCTGAGCTGGATAAGGTAAGAAAGTTTTTAAACAAAAAAGCACCTTGATAGATCATTGGATGACTGGATGATTGATTAGAAAGGAGGGAGCAAGTGAAAGACAGTGGTGGAGATTGAGAAAAAGTAAGTGCGCATTATAAAGGGTGGGGGTGAAGAGAATGATAAATGTTAACAACTAAAAGTCCTTCCGAAAGAAGGATAGTCTTTCCCAGAGGATAATGTAGCATTTGTTAGTACGAGTACCTCTTTTCTGTTTTTATTTTTAAAAATAGAGCATATTTATCCTGCCTATTATTTTAAACTTCTTTGATTAATGCATACTGTGTGTCATAAATGATAATAAATGTTTGAATAAGCATCCTTTAAAAAAGATAAGAAGGACCAGTAGGATTATTTTTTTAGTGTGACTTTATTATCATCTGTTTTCAAAAGGGGAAAATTTAGAGAAGATTTTTATAAAAAATCTGTAATTTTTAAATAAAAATAGAAGTAAATTACTAGGCAGTGGTAAATATCATCACAGAACAAAGATATTCACATAAAAATATTTCCTTAATTATAATAAGAAAGAGAATACATGAACATACACATACGTATGTGTGTGCATATATTTATGCATTAAAATATATAGTCATACATTAAAACACACACACAGAGACAGAGACAGAGGCGAATACAAAGACAGAGGCGGTGACAGAGAGAGGAATCCAAAGTAAAAGAATCACAGATTCATATTATTATTACAGAAAAATAAAAACATGAATAAAAAGACGAGGCTAAATTTGATGTTTCAATGAGATAGGAGAGATTTGAAGCATTTTAAATATAACTGAGTATGTTTAAGAATGAAAAGTAGAACAAAAAATAGAAGTACTTTCTTACTGAATATTTTATACATTCAGTTACAGTATTTAAAATAAAATTATTCCCCTTTTATGTTGGATATAAATTATGACTTTTGGTTTCAGATATTAATATATAATGATTACTAGATTTCACAATATTCCTTCTTCTAATTTATCTAGATATTTTGAGTCCTCATTTGAATATTTTCTTGAAAGTTAAAATAGAATTAACACATCTGATATCAGAGTAATAAGTCATGCTAAATCCTTTGTTACTAAAATCTTACTATAGAAATAGAAACAAACAAAAACAGAAACAACAGAAACATCATTCCACCAACAAAGATTCTTGACTTATACTTGGCTTATTTTATTTTTGTTGTTGATGAGCTTTTACAAACAGTTTTTGTGAGTAAAGTTGTATACTCTTCCGTCTTTTGTCTCAGTTCCAATATTATAAAGAAATTGTATTATTTCAATTAAAATGATATTTTAAATTACCATATGGCCCAGAAATTCCACTCCTATGTGTATACCTACGAGAATCAAAAACATATGTTCATACAAAAGTGTGCATGGATATTCATAGCAACAATATTCATAATAGTCAAAAATTACAAACAACAGAAAATTTTCATCAACTGATGCATGGATAAATATAATGTATTATATTTTTGCAATGGAATTTTGCAAAACATAAAAAAGGAATGAAGTACTGATATACTACTTTATACTATGTACAGCAACCTTGAAAATATTATACTTAATGAAAGAAGCTAACACAAAAGGTCAGATATCATAAGATTTTATTTTCATGAAATGTCCCGAATAGACAAATTCACAGAAATAGAAAGTAAGTAAGCTATTGCCAGAGAATAGAGGGAGGGAAAGGATAGTGAATAGTTATGAATACAAAGATCCTTTTTAGGGTGACAAAATATTCTGCTAGATAGTGGTGATGGTTGTACAACATTGTGAATATATTAATACTAAAACCATTAAATTGTACATTTTAAATGGTGAATTTTATGGTATGTAAATTATATTTTAAGTAAAAACCCCCTAAAAACAGTAATATTGGGGTTTGGTTTTATTTTTTTGAATTTGACTGAACTTTGGAGTAAAGTTTGCAATATTTTTTCTATTTTGGAGGTTCCTCAAACTTAAGAGAGTAATTTTATCACTCACAACATGATAAATTATTTATAAACTATTGTTTGCATGGCTTCTATTACAGTCTTCAAGCAAGTGCTGATAATTTCTTTCCTACTGAAAAACTGACTTTCTAACAGTAGCAAAAAATTTTGAACATGAGACTTCCATATACTCACCCCCCTAAAAAAATGAAGACAATAAACGCTATCTGAATTCACAAATGAAAAGTATAATTTCTAGAAGGCTGTACCAAGAAAAGAAAAAAAAAGATTTTATAAATATAGATTTGAGTATACAGAAATTAGAAGTTACATTAAAAAGATTCCTTCCTAAATATATTATCTTGATATTTCTTTTATTTTTATTTTGTAGGAAAGAAAGCATATATATTTGCATAAGTCTGACATGGAGACAATTTCCAAAATTATACAAATTCATTCCTATAGCTTGTTACAAATGGGCTACCAATAAAAAGTAATGAAATGAGTCTGTGTCACAAATCTGATAAATTACTGCATGTAAAAATTTTCGTAATATTTTGCTTACTAATATTTATCCACAGGCATCCAGAAATCCAAAGGACACTAGTATACTATAAAATGATGAAACCTGAAAAATTATAAAAAGTGGTAAATTCTCAAAGACCTACATTTTTAACTTGAACATGGCAATCAAATTGTAGAATAATATAGAGTAATATAACCCAAGATAGAGTATACGTATCAATTTGAAACTCCATTTTTATAATTACTCATCATTTCCTATGAATGTCTAAATCTCTAAAGTATTTCCACAAGTTTCTGTTTTCTGTGCAAGAAAAATCTTATCTCTTCCCTATGCAAATCTTGGGGAAGACAACCTGGTTTGTCTTTTAGCAGGAGTCTAAAAACTCAAACAACTCTAAGAGCCATGAAATAACAAGACCTGAAGAGTATATGGAATGCTGGGGGTGGCACTGAATTCTGAACTACATAATCATCCAAAGCAAACAAGTGCTATTCAGAAGAAGTAGATTGTGCTAATGTGGGTATCCGGGCCTTGAATCATGAAATTATGTTTTTAAGAGAAAATGTCAATCTATATTTTCATGTTTCATCATTAAAACACTTTATTAAAACACTAACATGACCACAAATCTTTGTGGATAAAAGAAATGATAGATAATCTGTGCATTTTGCACAGGAGTCACAAAAAAGAAAAGAAAAAGAAGTAAAGAATTGGGAGCATAGAAAGCAATAAAAGAAGGTAACGTATTTTAAGTAAAAAGGGGATAGTGGCAAAAATCAATGGTATACAACCAACATAATGTCCCTACAATATATGTACCTACTGTTTTAAAATAAAACTTGAGTTTATATTATTTTTAACAATGATAATATATTTAATTCATTATAGTATTTCAAAAGATATTTTAAACAGTTTGCTTTTAAACCTAATTATTTAAAAATTAAGAAAAATACTTGTTTTAATACTCTTTTTTGTGTTAAAAGTTTGAAGGTGGTTTTAATACTCCACATTTTTATGTTTGAGCCGGCAGCCAGCAGTTGAAATTGACATGTGAGAGTTCTTCTAAGTCCCAGATGCTAGCTGCCAACTGCCTTTTTGTTCTTGTTTCCTTGGAAACGGAGGTTGGTTTCATGAAAACAAGGTAAGTACAACTTTTACAGCAGAGAAGTGGAACGCTCCTTTGTCAGTTCCAGCTTGCTGGCTGAGACCTGTTAAGTACAGCTTTCCAGAATAGACTGATAAAGTTGGAAGTAAGTTGAGGCATAAAGGAGTTTAACGGCAAAACATCAGCACACATGTTCTTCCTATTTAAATTTAATGTGGAAAAGTAACCCAATAAAATAATAAAATTATCAAGATTAAAACAATCAAAACCTTATCAAGTCAAAAACATTTGGGTCCTAGAGTGAAAAATGTGATATATAACACATCCAACAATGAGGTGCTTTTAAGTCTTCAATAATGTCAAATAGACTATTATTGAACTATTATCTGGGTCAGTGGTCCTCAGATATGACATACTTCCAGTTGGCAAGAGTGGCCCACCCTGCAGTTAAGATGACTCTGCAGTTACGGTGCAGTTAACTCTGGGGGGAGTTAAGAAGAAGACAAAAAGTGAAGGGAGACATTCTTTCTCTGCAGTATTTTGCAGAAGTTCTTCAGACGATTCCACTTTGCTTCATCCCCTCTGCCTTTAAAAATCACTGACCTGATCTAACCACCTAATTTTGGGAGAAAAGGATACCAAGGTACAGAAAGCTAAAGTTAGTCACAGCAAACTTGAAATCCAGCTAATGTGAAGTCAAGCAGAGAATCTAGCTCTCTTCCAGTTTCAAACATATTTCCTTTTTATGCAGTGTTGCGGATTGCTGACATTGGGATTATTTCAAAATTCATTTGGTCATTTTATTTTTCTTTAAGTGTCTTCAACTGAATATAAAGAAATTTAATCATGAAATATATAATACTATATATATTGTGTGTTTCGTGTGATTATGATACATAAAATCATGTATTATAAG
This sequence comes from Microcebus murinus, assembly GCF_040939455.1. Lineage (NCBI taxonomy): Eukaryota > Metazoa > Chordata > Mammalia > Primates > Cheirogaleidae > Microcebus > Microcebus murinus. The sequence continues at coordinate 68,009,728 of NC_134114.1, forward strand.
AAATAATGATTTCAACAGTTACCATTTGAATTTTAACTGCTAACCTTTTTTAATATCATAGATAATTTGCCCATCCCGTATACATCATAAGCTGGAAAATATAGCAAAATTAGCAAAGGGCATGATTTTATTTTTTAAAATTTTAACTTGCAGTGGGGGTAATTTTGCTTGACATTACTCTCATCAACAGAATTTATTTAGAAAAAAAAAAATTCACCTCCTAAGAGTTGAACCATATTGTGTGGAGATTCTTTGTATCACTGAAGTGGATTGCAGGCCAAAACAAAGGCTGTGAAAGCTCATGACTGCATCTGTTACCTGTTTAGGTGTCTTAAAAACATATTTACATCTAAAAAGCTGGAATTCCTTTGCCTCTCTCTCAGTTATCACTTGGTAGGCTGTCGATGTGGTCTGATATTTTAAGAAAAACTGTCTCTTTAAAATCATGATAAAACCCAGAACTTAAAAAGCTAATTTCTATTTCAGTGAATCAAAGAGCAGTGATTAAACACAAGGTTCCTTCAATGATGTTCTATCACAGCCTTCATGTTTCCCATCACACTACATATGGTCCAATTGTTTATAGATTACAAAAAAAATCCCTGCTCAGATGTTAAAACAAGATGTTTTCTTCACTTTCAAATGGCAGGCTGACTGCCAATTTTTACAATTAGTTATTCTGTGCAAAGAAAAAAAAAGAAGTTTAATTATCACAATTTCTCATGTTTGGACATTGCTCTGTGATGGGCTATCAACCTGCGAACTGACAGAAATGAACTCTGGTCTGTGACATTGGAGGAAGGCTCTTGGGAAGACAGCTTTTTGTAAGGGAGAAGGAATAGCAAAATAAGGAGGGGAAAGTATCTTCGCCAGAAATAGGTATCGAAACATCAAGGCAAACCAGCCACCTGCCAGTGATGCCATTTCCCTGTGGCACCGTCTGGCAGGCAGAATTTCACAGTGTTAAACAATAGCGCCGCATACACCACGAGTGCGCCTATCAATGGGTCACTGACTCTCTAAAAAGACTTGCTGATGGAGGTAGAGTGATTATGGCAGGGAAACAAACCAGCGGGAGAAAGCCTCCTGTTTAGCTGCCAAAATCCCTGGCATAGCATCAGCTCAAAATCAGGATTCTCATTCTTTAGAGGATTGTTTGGATCCACATTAAATTATAATAGGATTGTTAATAGGAAGTGAAGAAAATAGATGAATGAACTATATACGAAGAATTCTATGCAATATTTATAAATGTGTGTGTGAATATCTCAGTGTCCATTCCCCCACAAGCCCCCAACATAGGCAATCCCCTTGGCTTTGCATATAATAGTTGATTTAAAAATTGCCATTGGATAAATAATATATCCAGAATAATCACCAATAGCCTTAGGATAGATTATCATAACTGGTGGACTTAAGAGAAAGGATTTGAAATAAGTTAAATTATTTTACTTCATTTTTTTTTTTTGGTTGCCTTTTAATAGAATTCTGTATTAGGAACCAGAGTTTTAAGAATTATTTGAGACGGTGATAATAAATATGTATTTCAGGACAAATTGTGCTAATGCAGCGTCTGCGGTGCTTCCTTTTTTTATGCTGTCTCTGTTTATAGGCCGGAAGTAGTTGAATGCCAATTTTCTGAGATTTGTCCAAAGCTAGATGGTTTTGCATGTTATTCAAAGATTTTTGTCAGTGATAAAAGGTTTTTGTTTATTGGTTAAGACCTATAATTCAAAACCCTTTAGCTAACTCTAGGGGCAAGCATCTCATTAAAATTATGGAAAAAGTATTAATAGTTTAACAGTTGAAAACATAAATATGTGCCTGCTTTGGGAGGAGGGGGCATTCAAATAGCAATGAATAAAATAATAGAAACGGCTGGGCACAGTGGCTCACGCCTGTAATCTTAGCTCTCTGGGAGGCCAAGGCAGGAGGATGGCTCAAGGTCAGGAGTTCCAGACCAGCCTGAGCAAGAGCGAGACTCCGTCTCTACTAAAAATACAAAGAAATTAATTGGCCAACTAAAAATATATAGAAAAAATGAGCCGGGCATGGTGGCACATGCCTGTAGTCCCAGCTACTCAGGAGGCGGAAGCAAGAGGATTGTCTGAGCCCAGGAATTTGAAGTTGCTGTGAGCTAGGCTGATCCCATGGCACTCTAGCCAGGGCAACAGAGTGAGACTCTGTCTATAAAATAAAATAAAATAAAATAAAATAAAATAAAATAAAATAATAGAAACTGAAATTCTCTAGCCTAACCTCTAATTTCATTCTCAAGATTAACATTGTTGATCATAACCCAATTCTAAATAATAAGCCTATTCTTCTATATTTTGATTTATCATCATTAGACAAAGTCGTTTTGTTCTCTTCTAGGAAAAATTAAAGAATTTACCTCAAACCCGTTACCTCTTCTCTTCCACATCTGAATTTTGTTAGTTATGTTATAATTTTTCTTTCTACTAGTTATTTCCATTACATTTCTTTGAATGGAATTCATTTTAGTTGCTTAATGAATATAGCAATATCTTCTCTTAATAAAATATAAAATATTACGGATAAAACTATTACCTTCTTTGACTATTATTTTAATCTGCATACATAATCGAATGTCTATAAGACTGTGACACAACAATTGCAAGGAATTTCTCTTTGATCAAAAATCTCTTTGAAATGCCTTAAAATCTGTACCCCCATAATATGCCAAAATAAAAAAAAAATCTCTTTAGTACGTCATAGGTGCCCAAATAATATAACATTATGTGATGCATACATTTTACATTTGAACTAAAGACAAGAAAAAGCTAGCATTTACTTTTAATATGTTGCTTAAAACTACTTTTCAGGTTGAGTATATACATAATGAAAGCTGGCTCAAAATTCAACTGGTCTTGTAGAAGGAAAAACTCTATGCACTTTTATATCATTTATCCATTCATCTATCCATTCATTAAATTTTTATTTATTAATTCAGAGTCAGATATTATGGATATGTGGATATATGGAACCATATATTGTTCTCAAGTATACACTGTGTAGTGGAAAAAAATCAGTGGTCAGTTCCCAAACATCAATTCTCAAGCCAATATTAGGCCATTTGGTCAATATTGGTCAATATAAGGACCCAACTTCCCTTCAAACTCATATCCTGCTGTTGCCTCTGTCAGAAGTAGGACTTCCTAATTTGGCATATAAGCTTTTCCACTGTTTTCTCCACATTTCTAAGGCCTCTGCCACTACCGTTTTAATGTCTAGATTATTAATTGTCACTACTTAAGGTAATCTTTGTTCCAAGAGATATATTTTCTCAGAATGCTCTAGAAGGAGATAAACTTCCTTAATCTATTTTCTCACCCTTCTTAAAATAATTATATTAAGAAGAAGTTGGTATTCCAATAAAGGTCACAATTAACATAAACTTAATAAAATTTGACCTAACTTGGGCTTACTTAATGGAAGCTTCATTAAGAATCTCTTTTATTCTAAAATATAAAACCTAATTAACCCAAAAGTAATTAGAATACATATTCAGCATGCTGAATATGATACTGAATATAGTTCTCTAAAGTGTTTTCTTTAAATTGCTAGGGTCAGTCCAGGCTATCAAACTATGACCAGCAAATACTCATTACAGAGTCTTCAATAATTTCAACTTTGAAGATAGTAGACAGAAAGTAGGAGTTCATAAGCCTTTGCTGAATGAGCGAGTGGGAGTTGGGCCAGGACTCAGGCAATGTATCATACTTACAATTCTCACTCGACTTTAAGTCTCTTTGGATTCTCTGGGCCCTAGCCACCTCATCTGTAGGGTGTGACGCTTGGATGCCATCCCACTGTAACATATTTACTTTGTACATCCTGTATGCTAGCGAGTAGAGCGATTCAATGATGCGAGAGGATGATAGGAATAATCCCTACATTCAAAATACTCTCATTTCAGCCATAATTTCTGTCTGTGATAGTACTATCTTGAGAAAATAAAGACACTGCAAACTCTGATAAATACCATAAGCACAGTTTATGCATGCATTCATTTATTCATTCATTTATTCCTCAAGAAAACATGAATTATTTTCTGTATCACAAGCACCGCATTACGTGCTGGGGATATACAATGCAGGCATTCCCTTTTTGTTGCACTTCACTTTATCATGCTTTGTAAATATTGCATTTTTTTGTATTTTGTATGTTTGTGGCAACCCTGCGTCAAGCAAGTCTATCAGCATCGTTTTTCCAGGAAAATGGACTCACTATGTCTCTGTTTCATATTTTGGTAATTCCCACACTATCTCAGACTTTTTCATTACTAGTATGTATGTTATGGTGATCTGTGCACAATAACTTTTGTTTTACTAGAGTAATTGTATTGGGGCACCACGAAGTATTCCAGTGAAAGAAAGAGTCATACATCTCTCACTTTATTTAAATTAAAAGCAAGAAATGAATAAGCTTAGAGAGGAAGTCATATTGTAAGCTGAAATAGGATGACGGTGAGGCATCTTGTGCCAAACAGTAAGCCAAGCTGTGAATGCAAAGGACAAATTCTTGAAGGAAATTAAAAGTGCTATTCCAGTACACACAAATGATAAGAAAACAAAATAGCTTTATTGTCGATATGGAGAAAGTTTGAGTGGCCTGGATGGATTGAACCACCCAAAACATTCCCTTAAACCAAAGCCTAATCCAGAGCAAAGCCCTAACTTTCTTTAATTCTATGAAGGCTGAGAAAGGCAAGGAAGCTGCAGAAGAAAAGTTTGGAGATGGCAGAGGTCAGTTCATGAGGTGTCAAGAAAGATGCCGTTTATAGAACATAAAAGCGCAAGGTTAAGCAGCAAGTGCTGATATAAAAGCTGCAGCAAGTTATCTAGAAGATCTAGCTCAGATCACTGATGAATGTGGCCACACAAAACAACAGATTTACAATGTAGACAAAGCAGTCTTCTATTGGAAGATGATGCAATCTAGGACTTTCATAGCTAGAGAGGAGAAGTCAATGCTTGGCTTCAAAGATGAAAGAGACAGACTGACTTTCTTGTTAGGGGCTAATGCTGCTGGCGATTTAAGTTGAAGGCAATGCTATTTAACCATTCTGAAAATTCTAGGGCCCCTAAGAATTATGCTAAATCTATTCTGTCTGTGTTCTATAAATGGAACAACAAAGCCTGTATGCCAGCACATCTGTTTACAGCATGGTTTACTGACTATTTTAAGTCCACCATGAGACTTACTGCTCAGAGAAAAAAAAAAAAGTATTCCTTCAAAATATTACTGCTCATTTACAATGTAATGCAAACTATATGACATTTGTGGAAAGTGGTATGGATAACTACTTTTTGGGATACCTCAAAAAACTAAAAGCAGAACTACCATTTGATTCTGTAAAGTTCTCATATTTGTTCTTTTTATGTAACATGTCTTTTTTTTTTCTCTGGATACTTTTCAGATTTTCTTATCATTACTAGTTTTCAGTCACTTAAAATGATACACCTTAATCTGACTTTCTTTATGCTTCTTCAGCTGAGGTTTTGTTGAGGTTTTTGATCTATAGATTTTAAAATTTCATCAAATTTGGAAAATTTTTTACCACTATATCTTTAAAATTGTTTCTGTCCCCCAGTTGTTTCCTGGGAATATAATTAATTATATGTCAGGCTATTTGCTATTGTCTCACAGCTTACTTATGCTTTGTTCATTTTTTTCCCTATTTCTCTCTGGGCTTTCTTTCAAATAGTCACCACTTCTATATCTTCAAGTTCACTAATCTTTTGGTTTTAATGTCCAAATTGATGTCAATCTAAAAAACATATATTTCTTTTATATAATTTACTTTTTATCCCTAGAAATTATATTTGGGTCTTTTGTCATATCTTTCATTTATTTTTCTCATCCTGTCATATTTTCCTCTATCTTCTTGACTTCCTCTATATACATGATGGAGCATATTTATAACAGTTATTTTAATGCCTTTGTTTATATTCTATCATTTTATTCATTTCATTCTATCATTTTATCTATCTTGAGTCTATTTCTATTGGTTGATTTTTTTTCCCTTGGGTATACGGTATATTTCCTGCTTATTTGCATAACTATTAATTTTTATTAGACATTAGACATGTGATTTTACATTGCTGGCTGCTGGATTCTGTTTTAATTCCTTAAACAATTATAGGCTTTGTTTTGATATGCAACTATGTTACTTAGAATCAGTTTCACTCTTTTGAGGCTTTCTTTTAAGTTTTGCCCGGGTGGGTGGGTCCAGAACATCCTTTAATCTATACCCAATGTGGCCCTACCCTTGAAGCAGTACCTTTTTGAAGACTCTACTTGATGCCTTGTGTATTACATTTGTTCATTCTGGCTGGCCGGAGCACAAACTATTGCTAGCCCTGTGTGATCTCTGGAGTTTAATCTTCCAAATCCTTCTGGTGGTTATTTTTGTAACCTTAGTAGCTCCTCGTATGCAAGTGTAGGTCAGTACTTTGCCAAAAACTCAAGGGGACCCCTCTGTAGTCCTTCAGAGCTCTCTCTCTTCTCCCTAATAGTTTGTCTTGCAAATTCTAATTCTCTTAGCCTTCATGAACTCTAATTCTCTCGTCAACTCATGGAGACTGCTGGGCTCTAAAATTTGGGTTATCTTGGCCTGTGATGTGCCTAGAAGCTCTCCCTAGATAGTAACCCGAGTTACACATGGATTCCCTTCCTGTACCTTCCCTTCTTTCAGGGACCACTGTACTCTGCAGCCTATTGTCCAGTGTCTGAAAACCATTGTTTTATATATTTTGCTCAAATTTATATCTATTGAAGGTAGAAGGGTAAACCTTGTCCCTGTTATTCCATCATGGCTGGTGGAATTCCCTGACTGACTTCTGCATTTGTTTCAGTTGAAAAAAATAAAAAGAATGTAAATCTTGATTCACAAAGAATTGTAGTTATAGAACTATTAACAATTTTAATGAGTTGCCTGAAAATGACAAGATTTTCTTAAATTACAATCATCAAGAATTTTAAAATTATTTGTAGAAGAAAAATCATTTGTTTCAAAGTTAAATCACTAAAATATCTAACAACTGCTCATATTTCTTTTCCTAAACACAAATATCACATAACAAAGGAACAAAACTTATAGTATAGTGTTTACAGCATAATATTCTCAGTATAGCATATCACTTTAACTTTTCATTGTATAATTTTTTTGTGATTCTATGATGAGAAAATATGCCAAGCTAATATACTTCATGTTTAATGCTCCTGGCTTATATATGCACTAGTACACAATGTATAACTTTAAATTTTAAGTGAATAGATATGTATATATCTTAGTTAACAAATGAAAGATGGAGAAGAGAGGAAAAAGAGAAAGGAGAATTGTTGGAGAAGGATTTTTTTTTAAAGTTCAGAGTGCAAAATTCTCAATCAAGAGCATATTTAGAAGAATTTTAAATACATTTGTATGTGTAGCCAAGGAGTGTTTATGCAGAGCTCTGTATAATATTAATATTTGCAACAGAATTAATTTATTGAAGATATTTAATAATTTTATTTAAATTTTTATTAAGGTTGTTTTAATATTTAAAATATTAAAAAATACTAATACAAAAGAAATTCAACTCAATACAAAAAGAAGTTGAAATTAGTTGGTGTAGTTTAGAGAGATCATGGAGAAAAGTATGGAAATTAGTACAAAAGAAAGGGAAGAGCCATCATTCTGATCCTAAAAAACAAGAGTACAGGGTTTGAACTTCAATCTATAAGCCAGTGGTGTCCAAGAAATGAGTTGTGTCTTCTTTGCAACTGAAGAACCACTGAGTATGAAAATATAAGAACAGATTTTTAAAATTTATTTTCCCAAACATAAAGACCATGCAATAAACAACTAAAACTTATAATATGCTATATATATCTATTAGCTACAGAGATATCAGTTACAGGTAAATACACATATGGGTATTTGTTCAATTTTTTTTTCTAACCAGAATTATATGATCAAAAATTCTGAATATTGTTGTCCTAAGCAAAGGGAAAGGAGCAATTGAAACTTCTTGAGTAAAAGAGGAGCCAGATCAAAGCTGTGATTATTGAAGACTATTGCAGTGTCTGTGTGTATACCTGTTCCAAGTGTCACTACCCCAGGGAATTAGAATGATTCAATCTTTAGAAGTCTTATCTTTTTCACCACACCTAGATTGTCATAGTCTCTCTTGCTGCAAAAGGGAGTCTATACTAAATAGCCATTTGAAATAATTTTAAAGGGTGAAAAATTGCAACTATTATTTTATATGAACAAAATATCTAGAACAGGCACATTCACTCTATGCACACATTGAAATTCAGGCTCTGAGAACTCTAGAGGATAATTAGGCATTTGTTAGTGGAGTAAACTTCCAAAATTCATTATGTGCTTTATTCTAGATAAGGGAGGGAGCTAGCAGTGTTCTTTAGGTCCTGAGAATGCTACCTGAAGGCATGGCATTGTAGGAATTTACTCAGCTTTAATTTTTGAAGGAATTTCAGCCTGCTTCAAGTCACTATAATGTATAAGCTATTCTCAGTATAAAAAGGTCTGTGTGTGTGTGTGTGTGTGTGTGTGTGTGTGTGTGTGTGTGTGTGTGTGTGTAAGTGAATTAAAGTTACTTTGGCAAAGAGTGAGATGAGTCTGGTATTTATTAATCTCAACAATTAACAAGCTTGAGAAAGCCTTTAAGTATCAAGAAATGAGCACATGAAACATATAGTAAATTTCATTTTTAATGATGCTAAAAGGGGATGAGCACAAATACAAAGACTATAAATCAAAGTTATCCTTTATATTTTAGGTGCTGATTCCTGTTAAAACAGTATTTTAAGAATGTATAATGTAATAAAAAGCTAAAAGCTGTATGCCATATTTACTTAGGTTTGAGAACATATTAAAAACTTGAAAAAAATGGAAAGTTTCATTAAAAAATTAAGAATTTAAAAATATTCACATAAAATATATGTCATGTGAATGGCTATTATATATTAAACATTTTGAAACAAGGTTCTAAATTTGTGGATCTGTGCTGGCCAATATATTTACCACTAACCATAGGTAGCTAATTAAATTTTCATTGAAATAATTATTATTTAAAATAATAATTTAAAATAATTCACATTTAATAAAATTTAAAAATTAGTTCTTTAGTAACGCTGACCACAAGTGTGGCCAGGTGATAATGTTTTGGGCAACTCTATCATATCATAACACTAGTATAGACTAACTTTTACATTTAAGATAAGTCTAAAAATTAATTTGAGAAATTGTGATAAAACATTTGATATTATTATCTATATTTATATTTGTGTGTGGTTTTCATAAACAGTAACTATTTCAATGTTCAAAAAAAACTACTAAATTTTTTTTTAGGGATACTAAAATGAAACCATTTTATAGGAGTATTACATATGAAATGGTGTTGTGGGTAGTAACAAATTATTATTATCCATGTGATTAATTCACAATGCATACCACTTACAATAATGGGATTACTACAATGGTCTGTTATCATTCCTTCAATTAAACATGGAAATAATACATTTCACAAGTATCAAAATTAATATTCATTTGGCAATCTATCAAATTACCTCATAATCATTGTGAATTTCTCAATTAGAACTGTAAGCCTTTGTCTCACTCAGAATAATATTAACAGAATTTTAAAAACAAAGGTATAAAGCACATCTTTTAAAACACATCTGTTCTAAGTTTGATAAGTAATCATTATAATTAGTACTTTTGCTGAAGATTTTATTCAAGGAGTTCCGTTTGTTTCTGATTGAAAATTGTCTCTCAAATAGACATGTTCATATCAAGCCAAGTTTAAACATGAAATCTAATATATGACCAAAGGATAACAGGATTTGATTAGGAGGATATACTGAATTATTTAGCTCTAGTAAACTTTAGGTATAATTTAATCCCAACCAACCAATTTTATAGATGAAATGATCTATATAAATATGTGTGTGTGTGTGTGTGTGTATTTGTATAAATTAATTGCCTAAGCCAAAATAGAGGCCAGATTTTCAAAGTCCTAAGGCAAGGGCAAGGCTCTTTTCCTTTCTATAACCTTGTCAGAGAGGCTCAGAAAGGTGACATTAGCCTAGCAAAAGAAGATGAAATCCAATGCCTTGTCTTATCATTAACCATTCGAATATGGAACATGGTAACTTCCAAGGTTACACATAATTCATATCTGACATTCATGACTATAGGAATAAATGTCCAGTAAACTGCACATAAATCATTATAAAATAACTCCTTTACACATTAACAATTAGAGTGGTAGTCAAAATGAAAGTGATAAATCCAAACTCTTGACTTAGCCTAAAAGACCCTGAACAATCTGGCTTCACCCTAAATTCTATTGCTTACATAATTGAACAAATCTTTGCTTTAGTCAGTAAAGTTTCAATCCAACAAATATATATTATGATTGCCTACTATGTGTGTAGAATTGTTCCAGACATTAAGGATGCCCCTAGAAAGAAGGCACTGTTACTATCTTCAAGGAATTGAGCAGAATGCAGAAACAAATCTTTCTCACTTTCTGGCCTGTGAAATAGGCTTCATAACTTTGAAATAGAAATTTTAATTTCTGGGCCTCATTTTTCTTATCTGTAACATAAATAAATCATGGTAATAGATTATATTTGAGGATTGTCTTAGATTTAAACTTCTCCAGTTCTGTGATAGAGATTATAGATATCTTATGTTCATGAAATTATGTAGACAGAACTTCCCTTCACAGCATTGTACCGTATTACCTCTTTCATATTCTTTATTTTTTTATTTCAGCATATTATGGGGGTACAAATGTTTAGGTTACATATATTGCCTTTGCTCCATCTAAGTCAGAGCTTCAAGCCTGTCCATCCCCAAGACAATGCACACCACACCCATTAGGTGTGAATATTCTCATCCTCTCCTCTCGCCTCCCATCTGCCTGACACGCAATGAATTTTTCCAACACTTAAGTGTTGATAAGATAATATCAATTTGATAAGAAGTACATGTGGTGCTTCTTTTTCCATTCTTGTGATACTTCACTTAGTAGAATGGGTCCCAGCTCTATACAGGATAATACAGGAGGTGCTATAATACCACTGTTTTTTTGTGGCTGAGTAGAACTCAATGGTATACACATGCCACATTTTATTAATCCACTCATATATTAATGGGCACTTGGGTTGTTTCCACATCTTTGCAATCATGAGTTGTGCTGCTATAAACATTCTAGTGAAAATGTCTTTTTTATAGAATGTCTTTTGTTCTTTTGGATAGATGCCCAGTAATGGGATTGCTGGATCAAATGGTAGTTCTACTTATAGGTCTTTGAGGTATCTCCATAATGCTTTCCATAGAGATTGTCCTAGTTTGCAGTCCCACCAGCAGTGTATGAGTGTTCCTCTCTCTCCACATCCATGCCAACATTTATTGTTTTTGGACTTTTTTATAAAGGCCATTCTCATTGGAGCTAAGTGATATTTCATTGTGGTTTTCATTTGTATTTCCCTGATGATGTTGAGCATTTTTTCATGTTTCTTGGCCATTTGTCTATCTTCTTTTGAAAAATTTCTGTTCATGTACTCTGCTCACTTTTTTATAGAGTTGTTTGATTTTGTCTTGCTGATTTTCCTGAGTTCTGTATAGATTCTAGTTATCATCCCTTTATTGAATGTGTAACATATGAATATGGTGTCTCATTATGTAGGTTGTGTGTTTGCTCTCATGACAGTTTCCTTGACTGTGCAGAAGCTCTTTAATTTTATTAGGTCACATTTATTTAATTTTTCTGTTGCTGTGATTGCCTTTGGGGTCTTCTTCATAAATTATTTGCCTATGCCAATGTCTATAAGATTTTTTCCAACATTTTACTCTAGAAGGTTCTTTAAACCTTCATGCCTTAGGTTTAACTCTGTTATCCACCATCAGTTAATTTTTGTGAGAGGTGAAAGTTGTTGTTCCTGTTTGAGTCTTCTACATATGGCTATCAAATTACCCCAGCACAATTTATTAAATAAGGATTATTTTCACCAGTGTATGTTTTTGTGTGCTTTGTCAAAGATTAAATGGCTATATGATGATGGTTTTATATCTTGATTCTCAGTTCTGTTCCATCTATGTTTTTGTTCTTGTGCCAGTGCCCGTCTGGTAAATTAATGCCTCCAACTTTTTTCTTTTTGCTTAAGATTGCCTTTGCTATACGAGGTTCTTCTCTGGTTCCATACAAAGCATAGAATTATTTTTTCTAGATATGTGAAATACCATGGTGATATTTTAATAAAGATTACATTGAATCTGTAGATCACTTTAGATAGTATAGACATTTTAACAATGTTGATACTGCCAACTCATGAGTATTGTATTCTTTTCCACCTGCTTATGTCCTCTGCTATTTCCTTCCTCAGTGTTTCATAGATCTCCCTGTAGTTTACCTCCTTAGTTAAATGCATTCTAGGTATTATACTTTCTTTGTTGGTTTTGTGAAGGGTTGGTATTGAGTCTTTGATTTGGTTCTCAGATTGACTGTGGTTGGCATATAGGAATGCTACTGATTTCTGTACATTGATTTTGTAACCTGAGACTTTGCTGAATTTGTTTATCAATTCCAGTAGTCTCATGGTAGAATATTTTTTAGCAAGGTCTGGGAAATTTTCCTCTATTATATCCTCAAATAGCTTATCCAACTCTTATGTATTTTCTGTTTTCACCCTCAGGGATGCCTACCATTCTCACAGTAGGCCTTTTTATATAGTCCCACATTTCTTGTAGGCTTTGCTCTTTTCTCTTATTTCTCTGCTCTATCTCTGCAACTGACTTATTTAATTTAAAGGTGCTATCTTCAATCTTTGAGATTCTTTCTTCTGTTTGATCTACCCTGTTCTTGAGACTTACCACTGTATGTTGTAATTCCTTGAATAAATTCTTCATTTTCAGAAATTCTGTTTTATTTTTCTTTAACATTTTAATTTCTTTGGTGAATTTGTTTTCCAAGTCCTGGATTTTTCTTGTGGTTTATTTGTGTTGGGTATCCATTTTATCTTGCATATCATTGAGTTTTCTTACAATTCATTTTTGAAATTCTTCTCCTGTCATTTTAGTGTTCTGAATTTGATTGATATCCATTGCTAGAGACCTGGTGTTCCCCTTTGAGGGTGTGTTTCCATTTGATTCTTCATACTTCCATAGTTCTTTTGCTGATTCCTTCTCATCTGGATCAGCTGCTGCTTCTTAGCTTTAGATTTTTGTTTGTATAATGACATGCCTTCCTTAGTCTCTGAGCCAATAGGTGGTGTTTGTGGATGAGATTTGATCACATCCTGTATGATGAGTCAGTAGATGCAGTAAAAGGGTGTGAAGAATGACCTTCCTGTCAGTAGGTGGTGCTTGCTGGGAGGAGCAGGTTTCATTGTTGTTTTGGGGTCCTATAACCAGCTCTTGTCCCTCTGGAGTGGTACTCTAGTGGTGGGTCAGGCCTCTTGTAGTGGGTGGGGCCCTGGGACTTTCTGGTGTGTCCTTATTTTCCAGGGGGTAGTTTGAGGAGTGAGGCTGGGTGGAGCTGGGTTGGGTGAGCCTGCCCTCAAGCATCGCAAATGATGTTAGTAGGGGTCAAAGATCTATTCTCTTCCTCTGGGCAAAGCTTCCAGGAAGGGGCTCAAATGGCCCCACTCAGCCATAAATTCTATGTATGGAGGTGGGGATGTCTGAGAACTGCAGTCTGGAGCGGGCCTTGCTCCTTTCCACCCTCCCCTATTCTGCCTTTTCTCCCTGGCCTCTGCCAGCAGGCAGGACCTCAAGCCAGCGGATATCTCCTGGCTGTGATGTATGCCGGCAGGTTCCCTGCCCAAGATGGCAGCCTGAGCTGGGAGTACAGCCCTTCTGTGGGAGAAGGGTTGCCCCTCAAGTGTGCTGATCTGCCCCTAAAGGCATACAAACCTCAGTAGACTCATTCATAAATATCCCTTCTTTGTTCCCAAGCAATGTGACCAAGACCTGTGTGTATGGGTTCTGGTCCATAGGCCTGTCTCCCAGGTCCCAGAGATCAACCTCTGACACTGTCAGAGAGAGGAGTGCTGGTCTCAAGTCACCCATGGGGTGCCCAAACTGGATCAATGTCTCTCTGCCTTGGGATTTGCCCCACTGTCCTGGAGTCACCAGGCAAGTAGCACCTTAGAGGGCTGCAGGCAGGGAACTCACAGTCTGAGTACCCCTCAGTCTGCTGTAGGGCCCCAAAAAGAAAGGTCCAGTTCCCTACAGATGCCTCTGAGTGGTGGCTAAATTGTCTCTCTCAGCAGCCGTGGGTAGGGAAGTGGGAAGGGGAGAATGAAGTAATATGTCACCTGCCAATCTCTCTGATCTGTGGGCCAGGAGGTGCCCTGAGGTGGTTGGGAGCCTGGAGCTCTGACTGTAACAGGCTCATCACTCACTGGCAGCAGCCATCTCTGGGCTGGTGTTAGCAGATCTCTCCAACTGCTTCAGAGCCCACCAGCAGTCCAGGATGCAAGGAAGGGGAAGTTTAACCACTCCACCTATTCTTGTCACTGGTCTCCAAGCCTCTCGAGGGCCTTTCTCCTTCCAATTCTCCTCCACAGCATCTTCCTATGAAGCCTCCTGTAGTTTTAGGCACCCTTCCTTCTGACCTTCATTCATTCTATGTTTGTCTGCCTGTTTATTTTTTTCACTTTCTTCTAAAATGTATCTTTCTTGTAGAGACACTCTGGATGGCAGTTTTTCTCATCCACCATCTTGTTTTGTATCTCCTCTTTTATACTTTAGACTGTGAGCCTCTTGAAGTCAATGTTCATTTCTTATTCATCTCTGTATTCCTAGTCTCTGCCACACAGAAATATTCAGTCTTTAGCAGATGAGTAAACATTGAACATATGAACTAGGAAATATAGTATTTTCCAAAAATCTATCATTTTAAATTTCTCAGAATTACAATTAATTTTAAGAGAAAACTGTAATGCATTGTGAAACATTAGATTCAGGGATGTTAAATCTTTAGCAATTTTTTAATAACTAATTTTTTTAAAACATGAGATATGGAGCAAGTGCAATTCTCTCTTCATCCTTTCCCTATCTCAACTGGAGAAAGTCTCCAAAACTCGGAAGACAACTTTTGAGTATAGCAGGGTCTGTGTTTTACCTTTTGTTTTGACTAGAAAGAAAATTAGATTATTCAGCAGACAGTAAGTGGTAGACAAAATGCAGATTACTTATCAGTTGTCCTATACCCTATCTGCAATTCACTAAATAAAATGAACTCTCCCTCTGTTGCAAAACTCAGGAAGTAGAAAGATGCGTCAAGATGATGAAGGCTTACATCTCCATGTGTCCACAATAACTTTTGTATGGGATAAGCATAGAGAATAACTTTGGAGAAGAAATTAAATGGCCTCCTAACTGGGTGAATTAAGAGGTTAGAACACTGGATAAAAGCTGGGGTTTGGTTAGATCAAAAGATAAGAAAAAATTATCTTAAGACAAATAAAAGTTGGACTAGACGAGAGGAAGTAAGAATGTGAGAGGTAAAAGTGTGGGTTTGTTTGTGCCGTTGAGTATGTACCCCTCATCTATGAAAGCACCTGATATACATAGATGATTATTTATAAGTACCATTAATCATATAACTCCCAGAATGCAACTTTTTATTTACTATCAAACTGCATTTGTATATTTTTGGCTATGTTAAGTACTTAAGTTTTATTCTGCCAAGAGAAAGTATAACGTAAGTGATGTAAGGTTATAGATTGAGAGTATTCCAAAACTAAGAATCATTTCTTTTCCATACATCTCAAATTCTCTGTTTGTATATGTAAAAGGCATCCTAAATGCATCTGTTTTTGTTCTGCTACCAACTGGCACTAGCACTCAGGAGAATCACATAACTTCCTTAAACCTCATATGTAAAATGAGGCACTTCATTATTTTACTTATAAAGTTCTATGTGCACACACCTAATAAATTTATCATGCTCATAGAACATGATGTGCTCATGATAGAGATATGAAATCAGCTTCATACCTCCTGACGTGTTTATAGTATCAACCTTTAAGTATGTGTATGTAGATTTATTTTTTCTTGTAGCAATAGTATAGTACCCACGCCTTTAAAATAAAGGGGTTCTTTGCATTGCTTATATTCTTAAACTCAACTACTTAAGATAAAATTAATGAACTGATAACTATATTCAGGGTAAAATTAAAATAATATGAAAATGTAAGGAGTTGTTCACATGGCTCTTTTCTGATCACACATATCAATTTTCAGACAGGCCTGCTAAGAAGCTTAAATCTTCTTTTCATTGCGCATTCTTTAGAATCACTGCTGTGAACACCATACTTTTAACTACAGTATTTGTTAAATTGATCAATGGCTTAATGAGCAGTATAAACTACTTTTACACTAGTGAAAAATAGTTTTACATTCTTTCTTTTTCAAACTCTCTAAAACTATATTTTCAAAAATGTGATGTCTGAAAAGAAACTTTTAAGGGTTTTTATTTTTTTGTTAATTGATTAGACCCTAAGAATGCATTCAATTGGCCATTGACTCTTATATGTTTGCATGTTAGTTATCTGCTGTTGATCCCTGATATATTTTCTGCATTAGGAATGAGTCAATGCATACTTGTATTGGTAGAGTCTGTCTTTAAATGGTTCAGTTACCCTGGTATGTATTGGATTCTAAGAAGCCAAATAGTTAATGATAACATTAATTGATTAATGGAAATTTTGGAGAATGGAGGCACTAGTTTAGTAAAGTAAGTGTGTGCACTGATTTTAAGAAGCACTCAAATTTGTAATATAAGAAATATAGGAGGGAAAGTTGTAACTTGGAAAAAAATAATATGATATATAGTTGTATTTATTTATACACATATGGATATATATCATTCTGTATATAAATGCATACATATATATTTTTATATATCACATTTATAATCTCAAACACAACTTCTTGTGGTTTTAGAAATCAATACCTAAAATAACTGACAACCAATCTAGGGAAGACAGTATGACAGAGTGAATTTAGAGAAAGAAAAACTTGGGTTCCAAATTTTTTATTATTATTTTTTTCTATTTCAGAGTATTGCTGGGGTACAAATGCTTTGATTCCATAAATTGCCTTTGCACCTCCCAACAAGTGTGCCCATCTTTCAGACAGTGTGCACTTACCTCATCCACTGGGTGTTGATTTACCCATCCCCCCTTCCCCTTCCACCTGCCCAATCCCCAGTGGATATTACTTCCCATATGTATGCATTAGTGTTGATCATTTCATACCAATTTAATGGTGAGTACATGTGGTATTTGTTTTTCCATTCTTGTGATACTTCAATTAGAAAAATGGCCTCCAGCTCCATCCAAGATAATACAATAGGTAGTTCATCATTTTTTATGGCTGAGTAGTACTCCATGGCATACATATACCACCACATTTTGTTAATCCACTCATATATTGATGGGCACTTGGGTTGTTTCCACATCTTTGTAATTGTGAATTGTGCTGCTATAAACATTCCAGCACAGATGTCTTTACCACAGAATGTCTTTTTTCCCTTTGGGTAGATGCCTGGCGCTTGGGTTCCATATTTTAATTCCAGACCTGCCACATTTTCCTAAGCTATGAGATGTTGACAAGTTATCTAATTTATCTTACTGAGTTTCTTCACTTGTAAATTAGGTATATTACTAATATTCTATACAGGGTTGCTATGAAACAATGTATATAAAATTCTTAGGATAGAAAATGGATCATGTAACTGCGTATGTAAGTAATGCAATTTTAAATTGGGCCTTTTCTCTGTCTGTTTCATCTGAGACCTTTAAGACACTTTGTCAACTGCCCCAGCATTCCAAAGTGAAGATCAGGATAATTTAAGTAGCACTTGCAAAGGAGGTGGCCTTGGTCCTTAGATGACCTGACCATTTACCTCCAACATATAAAAAAGAAGAGAGGCTAAGAATAATCATCAGATATTAGTGGGAGAGTTTCAGCAAAGAGCTTTCAGTTTGAAAGAACTCTCAACCTCACCCTCTCAGAGGTTAAGTGTCCTCTCTCTCAGCAGGAGAGGTTGACTTTTGGTCCCTGAATTCTATGGTGCTCAGAGCATAGAGCTGGCTCCATGCTTTAAAACATGTATGTATGAGAACTGTGCTTACTCACCTATAGAAAGATGAACAAGAGAGAAAAAACCAGATGCTTCCAGAAGCTTTCTACCTTTCTATTTGAGATGAGGACAAGCATGCATGAGTGTTTCTCATGAACCAGAAGTGAAAGAATGGAATGGAGTGGGGTAAGAAACATTAGACACTAGCTATATTTCACCTGAGAAAGGAAAGAGAGTACACAACTGTTTCTTATGGATGATAGTGAACTTTGGGACAGTAGGCCCAGAAACAACTCAAGTCCATTATAGGATGACCTGGAGAGGCAAGGTGACCCCTGTCAACCAAAAAAAAAAAAAAAAAAAAAAAAAAAAGTGGGGGAGTATACTACAGGATTTGAAAGACAGAGAAAAGGAACCCAAGTGTCTGGCTGAAGGAAAATGTATTGCTTATATCACAGGAGCACTGCAGAAGGTTTCTAGGAACACTCCAAGAATAGGTGGCAACGTGGATCACAACCAATGCCGAAAGAATATATTATAAACATTGATCACAGCCAGAGGTAACCAATGAGCTATTGGTACCTGTCCTTGCTCATCTGTCTCCCCACCACCGGAGCCTTAATGTCCCATCACCAAAGAATTGAGTCTCTTGGGTGGTGTGCGGGGGGGGGGGGGGGGATGGAATCTAGTCAAATGACAGGATGAAGGGAGAAGCTGAAGGCACTCCCCACCTTGCTTCAGGCTTCCACACTCAAAGGGCCCTGAACTTTGTGAGGAAAAGTGAGGAAAAGAAGCTTTTATTAATTTAAAAATATTTAACTGACAAATAAAAATTATATATATTCAAGGTACTGATTACAAAAGTCAAATTAACATATCCTTCAACTACCCATAGTTACATGTATGAGAGAGAGAGAGAGAGAGAGATGTGTATGGTGAGTACACTTAAAATCTGTTCTCCTATCAAATTTCAAATAACCAATACAGTAAAATTAACTATAGTCACCATGTTATACATTCGATCCTTAGAACTTGTTCATCTTATAACTGAAAGTTGATATCCTTTGACCAACATCTACCCATTTTTCCTATGTCCCAGCTTCTGGAAACTATTGTTCTACTCTCTGCTTCTTTTTAAAGTTTGGAGGCTTTAAATATTACCTGGTCTAAATCTGTGCTAACAAATACAGTAGCCACTAGCCTCATGCAACTATTTAAATTTAAATTCAAAACAATTAAAATTGAAGAAGATTAAAATCCAGTTTATCAGTCACACTAGCCAGATAGATTTCAAGTGCTCAATAACTACAAGCAGCTACTTTATTAGACAGTGGAGATGTAAACGTTTTTATTAGACAGCACTGGCTCCATTTGGATTAATTATAGAACTGAGAACTTGTTTATTTTTTATGAAGAGTCATTAGAGGACTTTTGTTACTACCTCAATGTGAGCAGATAGCATGACTTTACAAACAGGGTTAAATGGCCAGGAAAATAATATATAGAATAGTTGATCTGATTTTACACAATATGTTATAGCTCTTCAGTGCTATGTTTAAATACATTGGCAAAATTATCTGCCCAATTTAAAAGTATTGATTGTTATTTGGAATAATGAAGGCCAAATTTAATATTTGTGCATCTGTCTACCTCCATACTCAACTTTTCTTTCTCTCTTGGAGAATTTCAGGTAGAGTGAGAGAAGCATATCAAAGAACCAATAAAGGCATTCAAACCAAATAAAATGAGGACATTTGTGATACTCTAAATGTTTGCTGTACATTTAAAAAATGAACCTAAAAATAAAAAGGTTTCTGAAACATTGTAAATATTATAAAAGTATTTTTGTAGAGTTTAAATTTGAAAATTATTTACAAATTCATATTTTTAAACTTTTGCGAATTTGATTTCAGTCTTAAGTGCTATGATAATCACTAACATGAATAATGTAGATACTTCAAATCTTCTTGGAACTTCATGGGTTGTAACAATCATCATATTTTTCTTACATTAGCCATGTATATAACCTAGAACAGAAGGTGGTTAGATTTAAGCCACTTACAAATAAATATATTTTTTTCTCTTTTCATCCATTACATTCCCCAGATTTAATGTGACATATTAAAAACATAAAATCATATGAAATACTTCATCATAAACACCAACCTACAAAAAAAAATTCTTAGCACATTACTCCATGGGGAAATAAGTGTAAGCTTTCTGCTGAAAACATATGGCAAGCTCACAAATAATGCTTTTGCAGGTGTTTTAAATGGGAATAATGTTGCTTGTATGTCTCCAGGAAAATGATAGCATGTTAGTGCTAGAGATGGTAGAGCACTTAAAGTTCAGTCAACTACTTTGATAGATGTTTAAATTGAGCTTCATTGTTACTTTCCTTGGGTGGCAGTATAATACAGGAATTAAGAACATGGAGTTAGAATCAGAGAAACTAAATTCATGCCCTGACCCTGGCTCATACTTGCTCAGCAAATTTAGGCAAGTTACCTAATACCTGTAGCTTTCAACTTTTCCCCATGTAAACTGAGAATAATAATATAATACCAACTAGTATGTAATACCAGACTCATAAACTTTTTATAGGATAGATGATGTTTGTAGCATACAATTTACATTAGCAATCATTTTTCTTCTCCATCATTTAGTGCTTTAAATATTTTATGATCACCTACAGTCTTGCCTAAAGTCACAGGATAAAATGAGTGAAGTCACAAGCCTTTCACTTTCTTCTGTGACCTTTGCTTAGGAGATGCTAGGACCTTGCACGCTGGCAGCTATTTTTCCCCAGTCTCCTTTAGTGCCAGAGTAGGCTTAAGAGCAAGATTAAGAGGGGGATTATGGTGGTGTCCGTTTCCTCAGCTGCATTTGCTGGGAGACTCCTCTTTCACGTTTTCGTGCTTGCCCCTAGAGCAGAGGAAATTCTACACTTCTCTCCATCTCAAGTCTTCTCCCATTTCCTCTCCCAGAGTAATTGAGAAAATTTTCTGAGGAAATATGCCTTCTTATACATGAATTTTGTGTACAGGGTTTTGTGTATAGACTTAAGCTAAAATAGTCAAGAGACAAACTAAAAACAGACCAATATGAGCAGAACAGGAAACTGGGGGAATCTGAGTCTCACCAAGCACTCTTCGAATGCATTGGGAAAACAAATAGAAGAGAGGACACGGGGGTTGTTCTAGATTTAGCTAAAGTAGCTAACAAGTCCAGGTATGCTTCAGGCCATCATTGGTAAATTGAGTAGGAGGTACAAATCTTTCAAATAAATGAGGATGTGTGACCTCACCAGTCACAGAGGACTGAAATGGTGTTTATGAGCAGGAAACTTCCAGAGACATAGCAGCAACCCGTGTGTAGATTTCATGACTCATCATATTCTGGAAAGTGCACAAGGATCTAGGTTGGCTGAATATTAGATTCTGGAAAAAAATTCTGGTCCTGAAACTGCAGCGTTTATGCATTACATGACAAGGGGAGCACCAACCTCTGCTATCCTGTGGTCATCTGGGGTCCAGGTTCCATAGGTTCCATCTGGGGTCCAGGTGTGCTGTGGGAGACCTTTGGCCTCGACCTCTGTTCTTACACCAGCCATGCGGTGCAGCTGGTCTTCATGCCTTGCAGCCTTCAGTTCTAGTGGTCCTGCTCTTCAAGAACTAGTCAACACATCCCAATGTCTCAGGCCACAACCGAAACATCTTTGTAAAAACAACAACAAAAAATTGTGCATATTTTTAATTACCAAATCCAATATCTACATCAAATTGCAATTTTTTCAGGTCATGGAAACATAGTATCAACTGATCACTGCCTTTTCCATGCTCTGATTGTGTTTATATTCTGGGGCAGTTTTTAGTGATGTTGTGGCACCAGAGAAGGGGGCGATGTGGTCCTTAGTGTTATCAAGTGTCCGTTTGGACTCTAATGTGGTAAACAGTCTTCTCTCTGGTCCTCGGTCATCAATCCACCCTCATAGATGTGTAATCCCTTGGCTGTAGAATTGTCCAAGTCTAGCTTTCTCCCAGTCAATATTTTCCCTCTTGATATCAGTGGTGGTAGTCATTTAGGGGCAGAGGAGTTAAATTAGTTTGCTAGAGCTGCTGTAACAAAGTATTACATACTGAGTGACTTAAACAGCAGAAATTTATTTTCTACAAATTCTGGAGGCTGAAAGTCTGAGATCAAGATGTTGGCAGGGTTGGTTTCTTCTGAGGCTTCCCTCCTTGACTGTAGGTGGCCATCTTCTCATTGTGTCTTCACATGATCTTCCCTCTGTCTAGGTGTCCAAATTTTCTCTTTTTATAAACACACCAGTCCCAATGAATCCCCTAATTATTTAGTTTTAACTTAATTACCTCTTTTAATACTCTATCTCCAAATACAGTCATATTCTGATATATTGGAGGTTAGGACATCAACATATAAATTTTGGGAGAGCACAATTTAGTTAATAAAATAGTGTAGGGTACAGGGAACATTGAACTTCTCACACATGTTTCACAGGAACTAAAGGAAATTCCAGAGTGCTAGGTATGACCTCCATGACAAGATACTATGTGCAGGTATTTCATATTTTCTTAAACCACTAGTTTGTAGGCAACTGTCCTTTTGGTCCATATTGCATATAACATTACTGTTTTGTGTAGGACTTATGTCTTCCCTAGGTAGTAAGTAGAGGTGTTTTATTTTCCCAAAATAATATAATCCAGTGATTTTTGCCCCATAGGGGACATTGGCAATGTCTGGGGATATTTTTGGTTGACATCACATGTAGTCCTGAGCCCTGACTCACTTCTGTCAATTTTAAAGCCTAAGTTTGGGAACTCAAATTTTTTTCTGGAGTTCGGCCAATTTAAATGTCATGGAGCATTGTATGCTGTAGGGATTAACTGACAACACAGAGAAGGAAAAGGGTTACAAGAAATATTAGGGGAAATAAGTTCATCCATTTTATATGTGAAAATATATCCCACTATACCCAGAGTGCCAAACTAACAAGTAGAATCCATCACTATGGAACAGGTAACAATATATAGGTGAAAATTTTGGCAGAGATTTATTGTGGAATTTTAGGCTTCCAGCTGTACTCTGTATTAATATTTGTCCAAAAAAATAAAAATAAAAAGAGAGAACAGAGCTTGAATAACAAGCCAGGGGGTTGGAAGATATCACATTAGGGATTGGTGCTTCTGCATTCCATATTTATCGTCAGAACTTGACAATGCACATGTGTAACATGTGCACCAAACTTAAGTGGGATCCAACATAAGTACTATCAATCCTCAGAAAGCTCTATATCAGAAAGACATAAAATGCACTCATCCTACATGCTTGCATTGTATTTCTTGGTGTTAATATTGTATATGGATGACTGATTCAAAAGTCTTGCCTCTTAATTCCTTGATATCCTCCTCTTCAATAATCTTTTCCTATATTCTTATCTGAGATTCTTTCCATGTGCAGTTTCTTTGTACAATGGTTACCAATTTGTCGGAGTCCAGTAACAAAAGACACACTTTCATATGCGACAAGTTATCTGAAGCAGATTTATTACATAGATATGCTGATGACTATCAAACTCACTCTCCATATCTCTTTTGATTTCTAGTCTAGTCTATTCAATTGCCTACTAGATTTTAATGTTTGAATGTCTAATATTCAGCTTATCAAAGCAGGTACCCGCCATATTCCCTTCTATATTACAAAAAAGTACTAACTTCCAACTTGTTTCTATGGTCAACATCTTAAGAATATCTTTGATTCCTCCCTTTCATTTGTCATCCCAATCTGGCCCACAGTCCATCAGCAAAACCTATTAATCCTACTTTCAAATCTATCTAGAATTTTCCATTTTTCTCTACCATGGTTGTCACTACCCTAATCTAAATAATCTTGCATCTGGATACTATTTTAGACCCTTAAATTTATCTCCCTCTTTTTCTTCTTGCCCTCTCCACTCCATTTCCCTTAAGAAAACCAATGTAATACTTAAAAAGAAAAAATATTGTATAATTTGCCTATGATTTATTACTCCCCACTTAAATTAGAACATCAAACTATTATCATAGTTGAATATGCACTGAAAAATTTGCCCATGCTTCCCTCTCTCTGACTTCACCTTGTATCACTCTCCCACCTGCTCATGAAGCTCCTCACAAGCCTCTTTTCTGTTCTTTTTATATGCCAAGGTGTTTGCTACTTTAGCTTTTTGCATTTACTTTAATTCTGCTTAGAATGTGTTCCCATTCCCATTCCCGATGGCTGGCTATATGTTTTTCCAAGTTTCAGTCAAAAAGTGGGTCATTCTGAGAAGCTTTCTCTTATTACTCTGTCAATACTACCATCAACTACTCGAGCACATCATCCACTTAAGTCTTTCTTGCAAAGACATCATATTCAGTAATTGTCTCATTTATCTGCCTACTTATTTTTTGTTTCTTTCTCCACCTATTGGAATATAAGTCTATGCAGCAGGGATGCCATTTTGTGCTCAGCATTTAGTGCAGCATTTAGTACAGTGTGTGATATAAATGGTGTGCCGGTAACATAAACTTCTCACATTTAGCCTTATTTTTTATTTCATATACTCTTTCTTTCCTTAAAGTTGGTTTCAGTTCCTCTGACCTGGAGTATTACTACATAACTAACTGATTGCACCTCTTTAAAAATTGTCCTATTCCAGATTGTTCTCCTTAATAGTGGGACAATTTTACGTACATTGGTACTACTTGATATATTAGACTTTCAATATGCAATATCCATGAGAATGCACCCTAAACATATACAATTTTCATGAATATATATTTTTGCTTACTTTTTATTCTCAACATCCTATACAAAATGTCTGATATCTAGCAATTCTCAATAAATAATTATTAAAAGAATCGATGAGTATTACTAATGCAGTACTTTGTCCTAGTCTCCTCCTCATCTGAAATATTTTGTCCTAGGCAATTTCCAACTACAAAGGTCATATTCAGGCTGGCCGCGGTGACTCACACCTGTAATCCTAACACTCTGGGAGGCCCAGGCGGGTGGGTTGCTCGAGGTCAGGAGTTCAAAACCAGCCTGAGCAAGAGCAAAACCCTGTCTCTACTATAAAGAGAAACAAATTAATTGGCCAACTATTATATATAGAAAAAATTAGCTGGGCATGGTGGCACATGCCTGTAGTCCCAGCTACTCGGGAGGCTGAGGCAGTAGGATCTATTGAGCCCAGGAGTTTGAGGTTGCTGTGAGCTAGGCTGATGCCACGGCACTGACTCTAGCCTGGGCAAAAAAGCGAGACTCTGTCTCAAAAAAAAAACAAAAAACAAAAAACAAAGGTCATATTCAACATCTCAGGCTAACTCTAATAACACTTGTCCATTATTTTTATCCTTTCAACTAGAAGTGACCTTTTTCTCCCTTGCACTTGACCAGCAGTATCTTTGCTTTTAAAGTTTTTATTTTTGAGATTATCATAGATTTATATACATTTGTAAGAAATATTACATAAAATTCTGTGTATATTTTTTATTTTTTTAGAGACAGAGTCTCACTTTGTTGCCCAGGCTAGAGTGAGTGCCATGGCATCAGCCTAGCTCACAGCAATCTCAATCTCCTGGGCTCAAGAGATCCTACTGCCTCAGCTTCCTGAGTAGCTGGGACTACAAGCATGCGCCACCATGCCCAGTTAATTTTTTGTATGTATCTTTTTACTTGGTCAATTAATTTCTTTCTATTTTTAGTAGAGACAGTGTCTCGCTCTTGCTCAGGCTGGTTTCGAACTCCTGACCTCGAGCAATCCACCCGCCTCGGCCTCCCAGAGTGCTAGGATTACAGGCGTGAGCCACCGCGCCCGGCCACTGTGTGTATTTTTGCATAACTATATATTTTGTATAACTATATTTAGTTATATTGTATAACTATATATTTTTTATATTTTTGTATAACTATAGCACAACATCACAACCAGAAATTTGTTGTTGATGAAATCTATCGACCTTATTCAGATCTCATTAATTTTATATTTACTCATTTGTGTTTGTGTATTTGGTTCTTTGCTATTTTATCACATTTGTAGATTTCTGTGACTGTCACCATGGTAAGGATACAGATTAGTTCCACCACAAGTACTTCTTGTGTCACTACTTTACAGCCACAGACATACCATTCTCTCTGCACCTCCTTAATCACTGGCAACAGCTAACCTGTTCTCCATCTCTGCAACTTCATCATTTCAAGAAGGCAATATATATGGAATCATATATTAGGTAATCATTCAGGATTGCCCTTTTTTCATTCAGTATAATTTCCTTGAGATCCATATAAGTTGTTGGATTTATCAATAATGGTCTTTTTTATTACTGAGTAGTATTGCATGGTATGGATATGCCATAGTTTCTTTAATCACTGAAGGATGTTTGAGTTATTTGGCATTTGGGACTATTATGAATAAAGCTGCTATGAACATTCATGTACAGCTTTTTCTATGAATATAAATTTTTATATCTCTGGGATAAATTCCATAAAAGCATTTTACAATTAAGAAACTAAAAATGATTATATATTAGTGGAAACAGAAACTTTGGAGTCTCTAAGAAACTGTGTAGCCATGAGAAATAAGTATTATAGTAGTCATATATAGAATATGTTTAATAACTCCTACATAATGAATATCAGAGTCAACCAACTTTAGTTTTGTCTAGAGAGACAATATTGTGATCAGAGTATTTGATGCATGCACACACAATCAAAAATTGAAAAATGTAGTCCATCTACTAATTATTTGCTATTCATTATAAAGAACATACTGTTTGATGTTTTTATGGAACAACTGAATTGTCTACTACTTCCAGACAACCAGAGATTTACTATTGATCTTGATGTTTTTGTAAGTTGCTTGTCAGTCAAGGCTCGATCTTTTATGCAACTTTTCTTCCTCCTGAATGTCTGCTGCAATTTTCTAAGTGAGATACAATCTTTGCTTTTTAATTCACTGAAAATAAGTAGCCCACTCAATGTATGTTTCTTTATCTCAATATACTTCTATTTTTATTCTCATTTTCTATTACTTTTTGACAATATAAAAAAACTGCATTTTTCTTCAAATTTTGAAAGGTAATACATGCCTTAGTTACCATACCTTTGTAATTATTAAACTTCCTTCTTCATTCATTTGTGTCCTCTGTTTCCTTCAAATATGCAAAAGCCTCATTCTTAATTCTTGGACCTTTTTTTTTTATCTTTAATTATCAAACTTTTCACATGTGTGTTTCATAACCTCAGGTTCCACTTTCTATCTAATCCTTTATTAACTCTCTCAAATGTGTTTTCCATTCAAACCATTCAGCACAAATGACATTTCCAAATTTAACAACAGTAGTCCCCTTATTCCATAATAATAATAATAGTCTCTCTATTGTCATGCTTTCTGACAGTACTGTCAAATTTGGTTACTGATTTCATCTGAAATTTTTTTTCCCTGTCATTGGTATCTAGAACAGTTTCTTGTTTTCCTTATAATAAATATTAGAGTTTCACTGTTTCTTCTCCATTATTTGAGGTTTTCTAAATCCCTTCTTTCTTTGAAGCATGAATGAGATAGGCTAATTAAGATGTTATCCAAGGTAAAGGTTTAGGATTGTGTCCTGTGACCATGGAATGGAAGCACCAAAAAGGACAATAAGTCCAGAATGATTACTGTACACATGCTTTAATGAATTTCTGAAATATTCCCTAAATGAGAGAAAGCATCCATACATAGCAACAAGCAAGGCTTTTGTTGCTGGTATGGGGAACTTTGACTTTATCCCTGTTCCTCCTACTGGCAAGTAAATATCACTCACATCCTTAAGAAAAATTTTATAGAAGTAATAGAAAGAATTTGAGAACAGATAAGCTAAGATAGATGAGTCTGTTAAGCCCTATTCCCTGAGAAAGGGAAAAGTCAACTGCACATATAGAAGTTTATTCAAAAATTTTGTTAATTAGTATATAATTGTACATATTTATAGGTACAGCATGATGTTTCAATACATGCATACATTATGCAAAAATCAAATCAGGATATTTAGCATATCCATCACCTCATACATTTATCATTTCTTTGTGGTGAGAACATTCAAATCATCTCTTTTAACTATTTGAGATATACCATACAATATTGTTAACCATAGTCACCCCACTGTGCAATGGAACACCAGAGCTTATTCTTCCTATCCAATTATAACTTAGTACCTCTTGAGCAGTCTTAAAATCTTTCAAAACACTTCATTCTGAATTTTCAATGGAGATTTATCTTGACCTACACTCCACTATTAAACACAGATTAGAAAGGAATGTTTTGTTACCCTTCTAGATCACAGTATCTGATTTTCAATGACATCATTAATATAGCTTAGGAAACTAAATTCCCATGCCAGGAACATATTCTACACACACACACACACACACACACACACACACACCCCGAGACATCTTTAATAGGAAACCAAAAAATAAATAACACATTTTTCCTCCCATAGAATGACCCAGAGCCATTTCCATTATTTTGAAAACTAAAGCCATCAAAATG
The DNA here is from genome assembly GCF_040939455.1 of Microcebus murinus. Classification (NCBI taxonomy): domain Eukaryota; kingdom Metazoa; phylum Chordata; class Mammalia; order Primates; family Cheirogaleidae; genus Microcebus; species Microcebus murinus. The sequence continues at coordinate 68,038,441 of NC_134114.1, forward strand.
AGATATTATCCTATGCAAAAAGAGAAAAACACAACCCTGGATATATTATTTTGTTCACTTTCATCTAATAGAGTTAATATAAATCTTTACAGCTGAATCCTAAAAAAACATGAAATTAAAATGATGAAAATAAACTATTGAAGTCCCTCATATGACAATTACCCTTTTTGGCCTTGAATTTCTTCCCTACCCCCACCTTACTTTTACATATCCTCAAACATAATAAGCCTGCCACCACTAATGTTATAAAGTAGTAATTGTTCCTAATTGGTAGGGAGGCGACAGACCATTCTGGTAATGTTGTGAAACTGTAAGAAAGGAGGAGTGAGAACATTCACAGGCCCAGCAGTAATTATCCACTAATTTGGCCTGTTTGTGTGGGGACAGCTCATTATAGCCCTTAAGAAACCTCAGAATAAAGAGGGAAAGTAGGTAGGAGGCAAGGTTAAATAATTAGTGTTCAGCAGATTTTTTAAAGATTCAAAGAATAGGATTAAGGGCGGGAAATGTGACCAGAGTAACAATTAAGAAATGGTAGAATGTTCTGAACTAAGTGATTTTTATGTTTTTGTGGGAGTAGGGGTATATAAGAATCCTATATTATGGTATAAAAAATGACATGTCACTTTTATTACAGTCTTTCAATTATGACCCTGATCATCCTCTTACATTTTATAGTACCCATCTCATGCTTAACAAGAGATTTATTCTCATGAGTCCTAAAAAGATTTTCATAGCTTTCATAAAATAATGTATAAGAAGGTTTTCATAGCATCTTACGTTTAACATTTGTAGATGCGTTTAGGAGTTGAAAACATACACTTGTGTGCAACACCTACAAATAGCATACTACAGTCTTTGCAAATGAATAGTTATTCAACTATAACTTTGTTAATAAATGACTTCCTAGACTTCTCACCTATGTATATCTGATACCTCTATTTCAAGAGTATATATGTTTGCTCTTGGTTTTATAGGAATATTTGTATATATACATTTACACATATATACATACATATATTTGATAAATAATCAATTTGTATATAGTTTTTCAAAGATTTTCTAAGGGCATCATTTTTAAGTCTCCTTAAAAGATGCAATATTTTTTCAATCAACTTATGTGATTACAATTAAGGGTTTTTGTCTACCTAATAGAAAGTGAAATGTAGTGGTTGAATAATTTTAACATAAATTAACTTTGTAATTTGAGTCACCCAGAAAAGATCTCTATATGTCTTAAATATTTACTCACTGAAGGACTTTGGGAAAAGTTCTAAGATATTATTACCCCATCCCTTTGCTAAGAGTTGACACTATACCCAACTATAATATAAAAATAGAAATGTTGGACTGATCAAACAAATTTAGGCTAGAGTATGATATTAGTGTTGCAAAGGTCATAATTTTATTCGTATTTACATTAGATAATTTTGCTCTATTGTAATTCAAAATCAACTTCCCTAAACCAAGAGTTGGGTTGGAAAAGTATTCTCCTGTTGTTAAGAGGAATAATGGGGTGTCAGTTTGATTAGGAGTAAATTAGTAAAAAATTGTCACCTACATTGGAAAACAATCCAAAACACAAGCCACAAGCCCTGTCTCCTAATGATTAAGCACTGTCTTCATTTATGAACAAAATAACTGTAGTGTATAAATGACTATATTCATTTTTTTCACTTCCCTCCTCTTTGAAACACTGGTATCTTTCAATGATTGGCATGTTTTTGGCTACTTAACAACTCCTAAAGCTCATGACATACAAAACTGAATAAAAAATAATTTATTTCCATACTGTCTTTTCAAAATTTTATTTACATCTTATTGGACTAGTACTTTTCCAAATTATTCTTCTTAAAATCACTTTGAAGACCACCAAAAACTCCATGTCATTTTCTCAATTCACACTTCTACTTACCTTCAATATTCTCACTACAAAAACATCAAAAATGCCAGATTGTTTTTTTCTCTCACTTATTGAAGAATTGTAATAAGAAAGTAGAAGATGCAGATATCCCAACTACCAATTGCCCAAGAGTTACTTACTACTAAAGAACTTCAATTTCTATGTATACATAAGACTGTAAATGTTCAATCTGTAATCTGAGAAACAACATTTCAGAAAACAAAGACTTGGTTTGATAATACTTCCTCTAATAAATGAATGTACAGATTTATTATTGTGTTTTATCTGATCCATTGGAATTACCGCTGATGTTTTATAACTCATAGAATAAAGTTCCTATCCTTATTGTAATATTTTTTCTGTGTATGAGTGATGTACTTAATGTATTCTGCAGTTCCAACTTTGTATATCATAGATGACTACTTTGACATAGATACCAGTTCTCACTAAATATTCTGTGTGCTTCCTTACATTTTTCAGTCTCCCTTGCAGTTAGCAGGGGAGTTCTGGCTAATGGCCTGAAAGTACAAGTTTTATTACACTTCTAGAGAAGTTAAGAGAGAACAGGAGTAAACTCGCCCTCTGTCATCCCCTGCTTTGAGGATCCTTGAAAATCAATGAAGGTATGGTGGCATCACAACATAGAGCAACCTAAATTCTAGAAAACCAGAGGCAGTTATCCTGGAGTGTCTACAAATATATGGTGGACTTTACACGGTAAGAAATAAGCCTTTGTTGTCTTAAGCCACTGAAATTTGATGGCATATTTGTTACAATTTTACAACCTGGTCTTACATGAGTAATACAGATCCTGAAGTTTGTGATGTAGCAAGAAATGATAGTTCATTATTGACTTTGTATAATCTCCACTGATATCCTAAGTTCCTAAACTTGGAAATGATATAAGAAAATTACAAAGAATTTTTTTTCAGTCTACAGTAACCTTTTTAATTCAAAATTTTAGCTATAGGGAATGCTGAGGAAACTAACACTCCTACCAATACAACTAAAAATCCAGATAAAAGAAATAAAAAGATATCTGAAAATCACTGAGGTGACCAGTACTTGAGGGTTCATTAATCCAGAGAGAAAGAATCAAAAAATGAACATATGACCTTTTAAAGAGTAGTTTTTCCCCTAGAGTATTTGCTAATATTTTGGTGATGGACAAAAGACAGAGAAACTATTCAGGTGACTAAAACTAAAAGCCAGAAAAACTAGTAGATCTCTGGCAATCTCAAGAAGATGAAAAAACAAAATTGTGGTTCGGAGTTGCTGAGGCAACAGGGACTTGAGGAGATAGTAAAGTAGAAGAGTCAGAGGTCTCAGGGGAAAAAAAAGACATGTTATCCTTAAAAGAGCATCAGGAAGAATAACAGCTAGCTGATTTCTCAATAGAAACAATGGAGGCCAGAAGATAAAGGAGTGCCATCTTTAAAGTACTAAGAGAAAATAGCTGCCAACCTAAAATTCTATACCTAGTGAAACTATCCTTTAAACACAAAACCAAGGTAAGGACATCACCAGACAAACAAACATTGAAATAATTTGTCACCCAAAAAAACCACACTAAAAGAAATGCTAAGGTGAGGATCTCTAAGTAGAAGGAAAACAAAGATGGAAATAAACATGGAAATGCAGAAAGTAATAAAAAAAAATGTAGAAAGTAAATATATGGGTGGATATAGACTGTACAAAAAATATTTTTAATATTATGTTGGGTCCAAACTATATGCAGAATTAAAATTCATAATAATAACAATAATCACACAAATATTAAAATAGCTGTGAGTTAATGCGTTCTTATTCATTATATTTTCTGATATAAATACTAATTTATAATAGACAATAATGAATAATTGATGCATGTTTTAATCTGTAGTGAAAATAATGTATGAGTATCATGCTGATGCAGAATAAAATAATAAAAACAAACTTAATCCAGAATACAACACGAATTTAAAGAGATTATAACTGCATGGACAAATAGAAAATAAATACTGAGATTATAGATATAAACCTGAATATGCCAGTAATAACATTAATTATAAATAGGCTAAATATTCTGATTAATAGACAAACATTTTCAGACTAAATTAAAATGCAAACTTCAATTATATACCATTTAAAGAGACCTATCCTAAATATGAGAATGAAAAAGCATTAAAATAAAAAAATAGGAGAAAATATATAAACCAAAAGAAAACTCTTGCTGATATGCTAATGTCAGAAAAAATGGAATTAAGACAAGAAATATTGCAGATTTTAAGGTTGCAGTTTCATAATGACTGAAAGACCAATTCATGAGGCAAATGTAACCATTCTATTTGTATATATACTTAATAACATAAATAAAAATTATATAAAGCAAAAGAGTCAGAATTAAAAAGGTTAATATACAAATCCATAATCAAGGTAGAATACTTTCATACTTTTCTCAATAGCTTATAGGACAAGCGAAATAATGTCAATAAGCAGAAACAAATTCTGAACAAGAATGACTAATCTTTCCTAAAAAATATTTGTCGAACAATGCAGTCAGCAATAATAGAATATATATTTTACAATTATACATCAAAGTTTTCGCAAAATTCATGATATACCAGACTATAAAGAAAATATCATAAAAATTCAAAGAAATTTAGTCAGATATGCTCTCTTATTTTAGCAAAATTAAGGTAAAAATAGATGGTGAGAAGATTAGAATATTACCAGATATTTGAAATATACAATTAATATTCACATGGTTAGAGAATATATCATGATGGAAATTAAAAATATTCTAGACTTAATTATTATGAAATATGAGATAACAAATTTGTAGGATAAAGCTAAAGTTAGGCCTAAAGAGAAGTTTATAATTCTTAAAAGCATATAATAGAAACTTAAGAAAATAAATGCTGAAAGTGATAGATAACCCTCATATATATTATATATGTATATATATTATATGATTATATAATATGTATATATGTGTACAATGTCATATATATGCATGTGTTATAAATAATATATACATATTTTATATACATATATTACATGAAGTTAGGAAAAGAACAGTAAAATAAACACAAAGAAAATTAATAAGAGAAAATAAGACAAGAGAATAAATGATTATTATACATAGCAAATATATATTAGAGGGAATCAACAAAACCAAAAGTTGATATTTGAAAAGAATACTAAAATGATAACCCTTGGCATAATTGTCAAAGGGGGTGAGAAAGCACAATTTTCCAATACCAAGAATAAAAATGTGGGAAATAATTATAAATTCTACAGTAATTAATAAGCTACTAAGATAATATTTTTAAAATGTTTTGCCAATACATTTGGAAAATAAAAGAACTGTACAAATTCCTCAAAAATAAATCTTAGAAAACTGACACACGGAGTTGAAAATCTAAATAGAAAAAGTTGAAAAGTTGAAAAAGTTGAATTGAATTAAAACATTTCCACAAATAAAGCTGAGAAAGACAAAATATCCCTCAACAGTAATTTAGATAAATAAATTATGACAAATGGCAATAAAAATGGAAGAATTATCATGTTCAACATGAATAAGCCTTATAAGAGTAATGTTGATGGAAAGCAAGAAAAGCATATTCATTATAATTCCATCTCTGTACAGTTCAAACATAGAAAACCTATCTATAGCCTTAAAAGTTATAAAGGTGTTTATGGGACATAGTGATATGGAGGGGCAATAAGGGACCTTGTGGAATGCTGGCAATGTTTTATTTCTTGATCTATACATGCATTACACTAGTGTACTCACATTATAAAAATCCATCAATGTTGTGAATTTTTCTGTATAAATAAGTGGTTCTCTACTATCCACCAGCACCTTCCAAGGAACCTTTTATAATCACTAGAGACATTTTTAATTGTCACAACTTGGCAGGAGTTCTACTGGCATATAGTGGGCAGAGGCTAGGGATACTGTTAAACATGCCACAATGCCTAAGAAAGCCCCCCCGCCCAATAAAAATTTCTGGCCCAAAATGTTAGTAGTGCCAAGATTGAGAAACCTTGATAAATATGACATAAAGTAATAAAAAGTTTATTAAAATAAAAAAGTGATAACTACATAGACATAACCCTTATTCTCTTTGGAAGTTTAAATACATAAAAGACCAACTTTTTCAATGTATAGAACATATAGAAGTCTATTTATAGGAAATGCAGAAAATTAATTAATTAAAATTTATGAAATATGAGTATCAATATTCAGATTTTTGGGAGACCAATTGTGAGCAGAAATTTTAATCCCAAATCTACCATTACATATTCATTTGTAAGGATTTTAGGCATATTACAAGTAAACCCATATATGCAATAAGACTAAAATTTAAATAATATAAGGGAAAATAATTATCTAATGTTTACATACATAAGAATAAAAATGAGCACCCATTTCAGTCTAGATTTTCTGTAAGACAAGTGAAGAAAAAGAAAAAGTGATGGGATATATAATTTTTACTGTCTGATGAAATGAAACATACTAATTCATCATGAGAAAATACACACACATTTCTGACTCTGAATTTTGAAGGACACTTGTAACGTGGAAGATTTATAGAGGCCCATTGATCAATAAAATGCACACTGAGATTGATAACAGCTTTGAAAAAAGTTATGCAATTTTTAAAAATATGATCACATCTTCTTAAATCAAATCTGAATTAAAGTCATGGTCATAGCATAAAATGAACATGAGTGGATCCCTTTCTGCATGGCAATGGGAAATGATGCAGTTGGGTGGCCATGGGAATTAAGAACAGAGATACAGGATCCAAATCCCCACACTACACGTTGGCAAACTAAACTGACCCTCCTCCACCTATGAACCAAATGTGGTCTGACACCTGTATTTTTAGATAAAGTTTTATTGGAGCAATTTAGCCTCATTCATTTATCTATGGTCTATCCCTGTTTCCATGCTAAATGGCATGTGTGTATAATTGCAACAAAGACCAAATGTCCCAAAAGTCTAAGCTATGTACTATGGGGTCTTTTCCAGAAAAAGTTTTCTGACCCTGAAAGAGGAAAGAACTCAAGATTTTGTTCATCATTCAAGTATCAATATTGTTGGATAACATTTTTGACAGAAGCAAGTGTAGCTGATTGTTTGAAATCTCTATCAAGCCTTGTGGTAGGAATATTTTGCATTATTGATTAGAAGGAAGCATGATAGCAACTAATTATGAAAACTGAATAGGCTTCTATGTATTCTTTCCAAGCAGATGATCTAAAAAATTTCAATATAAGAAATGTGGTCTCACCTGTCAACTAATATAGTGATAAAAAGGGGTAAATCCTTGCATAAACCACTTTATCCTAAACTACTCCATTTTTAAATCAGAAGTTTCGACCAAATCAGTACTATAACAGGCAGAATTCTAAATATGTTCCACCCTACAACACTTCCATCTCTTGGTTCAATTAAACACTTATCTACATACTGCTGTGAAGGAACTTTGCAGATGGAATTAATAAGGTTCCTCATTATCTGACCTTAACATAGGGAGAATATTTTGGACTATTTGGAAGGATCCTATGTAATCACATGAGCCCTGAAATGTAGAAAAGGAAGACAGAAGATTCAGTCAGTGACCTGTGGTAGAAAGGAAAAGCAGAGAGATAAGACGGAAAAGAAGGTCAAAAGGATTTGAGACTTGGGAAGGAGTCCATCTAGCATTGCTGGTTTTAAAGATGGAGGACATAGCACTCAAGGAATGTGGGAAGCCTCTAGAAGTTGAGAACACCTAGTCAACGCTATGCAAGGAAATGGAAACTTGAGTCCTACAACCTTACGGAACTGAATTCTGCCAACAAATGCAGTGAGTTTGGAAGTAAATTCCCCTCTAAAACTTTCAGAAAAGACCCCAGGCCAGTAAAACTTTGAGTTCAGTCTTTCGCCATCAATTGATCCATACTGCATCTAATTGTATAATATACAGGAATTAAGAGATAACAAATGGGTGTTGTTAATTTATACAGGGGTCGTCAAACTTTTTAAACAGGGGGCCAGTTCACTGTCCCTCAGACCATTGGAGAGTGGGCACTGTGGGCCCAGGATTAGTCGGCTGCTAAGCAGGACAGGCAGTGGCGGCAAAAACACCCGGAGGGCAGGATAAATGTGCTAGGCGGCCCATATGTGGCCCGTAGGCCGTAGTTTGAGGATGCCTGTGTTAGAACATCAAAACGTCTACATAAATAACATAATTTTTATTAACTAATTAATTTCTGAAGCTACCTTTGTAATACATTTTAAAAAATTTTAGGCTGTAAGCTCTTTGATTGCTTCTTCATATAAAAACAATTTTATACTATTTTCTATAAAGAGATGAAAAAATAATTCTTTAAAATATTTTATAGATTATTATGATTATTATTGATAAGCTAGAAAAGTTTATTTTAGCTCATTATTGATAATGTATGACTTTCTAGCATTGCTGTCATATTGTGAATAAACTTTATCAACTGTCTTTTGTATATAAGTTGTATGGTTTAAAAGACTTTTTCCCTAAACCATAGAATCTCCCTTCATGCATGTAAAACATTTTTTCTTCTTTTACTATCCATATATTTTTGGTTCTGGGTGAATACAACATGTTTATATCACTGACCTCTATGCCTTCAGGTCATGATATTGGAACAGCCAGTAATAGCTTAACTATACACAGAAATGACTGAAAACTACTTAAATATTCTCATTAAACCAAAAATAAATGTTATCAATAACTCAACTTTCCCCTAGCAAGACACACCAAATGTCCACACTCAAATGCTAGCTGTGGTGGAGAGTGAAAGGAGATAGTAGTCTTGACTGAATTAAGTTAAATTGTCCTACTTTTCCAAATTTCACAAAACTGCAATATCAAGAGACTATCAAGAGTTCCTCCAATAGTACTGGAATGGTCAGTGCAAATGAGGGTCCCTGAAGCTTAAATAAGCATAATTTGCTTCTTACTACATTGGATTAGAATAGAGTTATTTTTCTTTCAAACATCTGTGGTCAGTTGATACCTATGGTGGCTTGTCTTCTTACTGGGGATAAAATGTAAACTAAGCCATTTTTTTGAAAAGTACTGGTGAAATGGCTAATTGAAATTATTAGCACAGCCTAGGAGCATACCACCTTAATTTAATGCTCTTACTATATGAGCTAATTGGTCAACAGTAGTATATTTTAGTTGTTGGAGGAATTGCCTGGATATTTTTCAAAATTATACATTTTGTTAAACACATGAGATTCAGAGTGGAAAACTTTACAATTGATTTTTTAAAATAATCATATCTATGATATCATTCCTAACATCTAAAGTTATACTGAATCCAGGTTTTGGTAAATTTTTATATAAAAACCATCTTTAATCCTAAACTAAATGAGACATCACTTTGTTTAAATGGAAAAAAAACCAACACACCCACTAGTCCATACTAACTACATAAAGTCAAAGTTTTAGAAGAATCTTTGTTAGGAATTCTGGAAACTGTTTTAGATTTGACAGTAATGTGGTCAAGTGGAGCAGAGCAGATTGCATAACTTCAACACTCTAGCTTCATTTTTCATTAAAAAATATGCTCCCTCTAATGTCATCTTGAGGACAGAAGAAATAACAAAAGGCACTCATGGGATTGAGAATATGGTGCCTGAAGCCCTGTGAATCTAGCAGATACTCCCTTGGGATGATTCACATCTAAAAGTGAGAGTTTCCATGTTTCAGTTTGATTTTTGTTTAAATGAAGGCAAGTATAAAAGAACTTGTACAATTTTTTTTAAAAGTTTTCCTGTTAGAAATATATTTCATATCCCAAAAATATAATGTATGTAATGTTTCTTTTCTGCATACTTTTTTATGTGTCTTAAAAAATTGTGGATATATTTCATCAAAAAAAGAATGAAAGAAAAATGGGAAAAAAAAGAAAAAAAAATAACTCTTTCACTTTTAACTAATTGAATAAACCAAGGTAGTCTGGATTGGGTATGATAAGAGGAAATGTATGTGTGTATATGTGTGTGTATGCATGCATATGTGTGTGTGTGTGTGGTTGTGTATACATTTATGTATATATATCTTGTCCCAAATTTAGAGAAGAATTTTCTCCAAAAGAATGATCAAACAAACATAAAGAATAGCGTGAGACAGTATTTTGAAAACAGAAGCACTTGAGAAATATTTTCCATTTTTAAAATAGGATAACTATTTGCCAAATGTTTAAGTTGGGTGACTGCTACAATATTTAAATTTTTTGTATGAAATTAGCAGTCTTTTGGCAAAAAAAATTACACAAGACAACTGCCAGATTAAAATACATACACTCAATCTGTCCTTTAACTCACCACTCATCCCCTCCTCCTGTTTTTTCCCCTTTTTCTTTCTTATTCCTTTAATCAAGGAAAAGAAAGGCTTTTTTTGTAATCAGAAATGAAAATAAAAATCCTAAATGTGTGAAGACTAAACAAAATGATTAATCACAGACCATTCTCAGTTTATTAAAATTCATTCTGCTGTAATTTTTTAATCCAGAAGACGATGTTTATAGAGAATACAAAATAGCTGAGTAAGAGCATATGCTCATGTATCATCTCTTAAATGTCCACATTACAACTGTTCATTTGCTAATATCTTAATTAGTTATAACATTCATCATAAGAGATTTGGAAGAAAGAATTGTTATTAATTAAATCTGGTCCTTTCTAAAAGCAAATATAGGAGTTTTTGAACAAGTTGACTTTTTCCATCTCAGAGTACCCATTCTTAAACGAAAACACATAGAGCCACATATATATGAACACATACAGGTGGTTTCACATACACACATTTTTATTTAAATACATTACAAACTGGTATTATATACACAATATACATGGTAACCTGTATATCCTGATTATTTTATAATGTCAGTGGACAGTTTTTCAGGATTGTTTTCAAAGTTGATTTATTTCCATTGTGTAGCTATACCATCACTTATTTAATCTATTCCCCCATTTTTTGAACTTTATTTATAGTGATTTCCCATTGCACAAATAAAGTGAGTATATATATATATTACATATGTCATATTCTTTCGCCATCTATATGATGATTTATGAAGATTGTATTAGATACCAAATAACATCCTCAAATTTATAATCTATGAGAATGCCAACTTCCCAAAACATTCACAAATACTTAAATTCAAAAATATAATTATATTTTTAAGCTATTAAATAGAATGTTGGTGAGATTGACAGTGGTTAATTGTAGATATTTATTCTTTCTGTTGTTGATTCATGTATTTTGCTCATTTTTCAATTGGTATTCTTATCCTCATTGACTTGTATGAAGTATTTTGATGTAGATTTTGTTTTTCCATTTATCATTTTTTTAATATGAGGTCACATCTTTATTTAGCTCTGAAAAACGTTTCAGGCTTCATCCCTTTTATTATTAACCTCTCATATTCTTTTCTTTAAATGCTATTGGTATAATTGGGTTGTTATCTATCTTTTATATCATAACATAATTTTGATGTTTTGTATGGTTTTTTCTATGATGTTAGAGTTCTTTCTTCCTATTTTTCTATAGACTTTTTGTGAAATTTCTACTTAGCTGTTTATTTTTCTCATAATGTCCAAGTGTTTATTTTAATAATCTTTTAAAATAATATCCTATTCTCATTTCAGGTGACCTAGGCTCTGCTTTATCTCTTGGAGAATTCTAAGTGTACCAATCATTTTCAGATTGCTCCATCATTACTGTTTCTTTGGGTATTTAATTTGGTTAATTGTAGTGTTGAACATCCTGGTGATTCTAAATTACTTCAAATTTTCAAATGAATAAATTATGGTTCAAAGGAGTTTAATAACATTTTAAATGTCATACAGTGAATAAATGTTAAAAGAGATGTAGATAGATGTCCAAATTGTCCCAATTTTGTGATTTAATGAGATAGTATATGGAAAGTTTCTGACACAGAACACATGTCCATAATTGTTGGTTAGTGGTATCTATATCCTGTTATTCTGGTCAACCACAAACATTATACTACTTTACTGAAAAATGATAAGTCTATGTTAATATGTAACTAAATTAAATAGCTTCATTTTTATCTGTGAAACCTCACAGTTCATTTCTAGTACAAGTTCCAGTGTACATGGCTGGAAATGATTGTTTTCTAGGCAATAGAGGATTATTAAAGTTAATAAGAATATTCTAACTGAACAGTTATAACAATCTTCTTGCAATCCTTGACCACTATTATCATTGAAGACGTAGACTATAATCTATCTTAGTCCCTTGAACAGATGTTGGTAAGGCCTGAACCAGAATTGCCTCCCCAATAAATGTTTTAATCTAGTCCAGGTTTCTAGAATAGCAACAAATGGTTCTTAGATGTGATTGTAATGAGGCATTTTTCGAGAATAATATTTTTAAAAAAGAACCCTCTACCATCCATATTCATGGAATTATTAGAGTCTTCACTGCAAAAATATATAGCTAGATCTAGTTTAAATTTAATTGGAATATGTGCATTTGATTTCCTTTATGGAAACAATGCTAAAAGCCAAATCAACTTTAGGCCAACTTTTTCATTTTACAATGTTTATCTTCAGTGTCATATTGAATATACTCCTTGTTTTCTATAAAGGCCTCTCAAAAATTCACATAGTGATTGTTTTCTGACCCGTGCATCTTTTGAGACCATTGTAGCTCAACTAGTGTGGAGGGGGTTGGTTAACAGAAGGGACTTTTTGCTCATATGTAAATTCAATGGTTGTCACCCAAATCTTTTTAGGAATCAGTGATGTCGAAGAACTAATGAAGGAATGACCAACAGAAATAATTTGTCATAATTGTACCTTACTACTAAAGTAATTGCCTTAACCTCCATATATCATTATTGTTCTTCTTTTTGCTGATAGGATCTAGAGAGTTGTTTCTGAAAGTATTTGAATGGTGTAAGAACCTATTTAAACAAATATTGGTCCATTTACAGAATTATCAGTAGAACAATGATTATGTTCTTTTTCTCATTTTATAACTATAATTGATAATGAAAAAAACAGTCATTGTGTTTACATGGATATATTATCAAAGCTAAAAACCAAGTTATTGATGGTGTGTGCCTTCTTTTTCCTTAGTCTGAAATGTAAATGAACTTGAGAAAGTGACAATATGAAAAGAGAGGTGAGTGTAATAACCGAAAGATACATGAAGGGGGTTTCAAATGGAAAGACTAGAAGTCTTATCTGTATGTGGCAAAATTTTGTGAACCCTGCAAAGAAATTTTGAGAAGTCACTGATAAGTCTAATGTAAACATTCTAAGACTTTTTGATGTGAAGAACTCTTTATACTCTTAATAAAATAATAGTTTCCTTTTGAAAAATGTCTGCCAAATGTCCAGGTTTGAATAATCATAGTTTATCTATCAGCCATTCTTTAAGTTAAGATATGGTGTTCAAGAAAAAAAAAAGTGTCTACTACTATACCTCACACCTCAGTTAAACAAGAATTTTTCTTTGAGACAAGTATTTCACTTTGATATGCAGCAAAGTACTTTATATACTTTTCATTTTGTCAAACATTATAAAAAGATCTGTACTCAAAGGTTGAGATGTAACAAAATTGATACTTTTTTCCTGCATCATCAGGGGCATTCTTAAGGAAAACAGGTCCATACTTTTCTGTGATTGTGTGGTGAGAAAGAAAATAATATGGTAAATAGAATGTGTTGCTACTGCCTTGAATTACACCAAAGAACCTGCAGTTCACCTACCACTGAATTTGCATTGTCAGTGCACATGTCAACACAGTTGTTCCAGGACAGGCCATGAGGGTCAAAATGTTATTTATCACTTTGACCACCTAGCTAATTTTATGTTTGTTATCAAACATTTACATAAAGAATCATATTCAATGGTTAGTTGGTATTGATAACACAGTTCAGCCATATCTGGAGATTTATTCATCTGTAGATACAATTCTGCAAGTGAGATAAAGAGTCTTCAAGTTCACAGATGAATCTTTAATTCAATGGGTTACTAAATCATTGGAAAGTGACACTTTGTGATTTCTTTTACTGACTCTTCATCCAGAAGGCATTCATTAATGTCAACGATACAAGGATATTTTTTAGTCTTTTTACTATTGTGTACAGTTCTCCAGCCAACACAATACAATAACTTAGTCTCTAAATAGCCTCAGTCATTCCAGTTTGAAAAGCTGTAACAAGAGCTAGTCATGTCTGTTGAAAATATTAAATTTATTTTTCTTTAAATTTTAGATGTTTAATATCAATAAAGCACCACATCATGACTGATACCTTAATACTATTCAAAAATATTCTGTTGCATAAGACACAAGAAACTGTTGTGTTAGTATCTATAATCTCAAAAGAAATACAATTTTCCTAATATTTTTATTCCTTATTTGTAGTTTCATAGTTTCCATTGAATCGTCTTCTCCCTCCCATGAGTTACATAACTTTCTGATGTTAAAGTTTCATTTTTTTTCAGCACCTTTGTAGGTAGCTAGTACAGTTATGTGTTGATAAAAATGAGTTACCTAGTCTCCTTTGTGTTAAGTAAATTATTCTTATATGTATGGAAATCTTTTATTTAAAATTCAAAAAATAACTATTTTAGATAAAGTTGGAAAAATTTTAAGAAGAATTTTAAATATTATTGCAAAACAAGATAACAAAGTGTATTTATTAGTTGTGTTTCTACATGGGTATAGGGTACACTTCAAGATTTCAAAACTATAGTTTTGGGAGGATTATACAAAGATACAGAGATTAGAGCAGATATAATCACAGCTAACTAGTAAGATCAAAGTACAAGTACCAAGAACAAATCAAGTTTATTTCTGAAAATACACATACTTATACCTTAAACTTACCACCTTAGAAAGCTTTAAAAAACACAAGAGGGTATGAGCATCGATCTATGCCATCAGAGCAATGTGGTCTCTGGAATGCCTCAGTCTACAGTCATGTGGAAATGTAAGTGAAGAAGGCAAATAGCTTTTTTTAAATAATACCCTATTGTAAAAATGTTTTGAACTTGTGGACCCCTAAAATGGTTCATGGAACTTCCTTTTAGAAAGAGAGAATGACCGAATAGAAAATTAAGATCTTGTTTCTTATAATCATTTATTTTATCATATCTATTCTCCCCATCCCTGTTTTGTGTATTGCTTTAAAAATGTAAAAAACTGCTACTATGATGGTGTTAAATATCCCTGCATTTAGCTCAAGATAGGAACTAACTCGGTAATGAAAAATGAACTTTTAGAGATCCTATATGGAAGGATTAGAAACAGCCTACTTAATGTTTTCTGTTACTTTTTAAATAAATGAATGAAAGTGTTTGTTACATCCTTAAATGTTATTTAATATTAACTACAGGTGACATTTTTTTTCCTCCAGATGAACATATCCTTAATCATGTAGTAAAAAATAAAACAAGGGTATAAAACAGTACTCATTTTATAGAAGTATGTTTTACCATGAATTTGCTGGAAAATATGTATTTCAAGAAGAAAAAACAACCTGGACCTGGTCTGACACAATTTGAAAGAGAAGAAAAGAAAAAAGGAAGAGTAGGCAAAAGACATTTATGAAAACAAAAATTATGAAAGAATAGGAACAAAAGAAGAGAAGTGGGCAAAAAAATGCCTTTAATAACCCATGTGATACTTTTGTACAAATATTGTCTAAGTAAAAATATTTCACAAGAAGAAGAAATATCTAACTATAAAGTTTAAATATATGTTTGTATATTATAGCTTATTACTAAGCATATATTTAATTAACACAGATGAAAAATCTGGGAAATTTGGTAAGAAGTCTGAACCTCAGCAGAAGCCCACTGGACCAAGAAGGAATGAAATGTAAAAGTAAAAAACTTCAGTGTGCTCATGTCTCATGAGAGAGTCTTTGTCCTGTAAGTTGTGTCATCTGTCACAGATTTAGAAGAAAGGCCTAATTGCAGAGGTATACACTCTAACACACCACAAATCAGGATTGCAGATCCCTTCATAATTGAGAAAACAAACGAGGCCATATTTTTTTTAATAGTATAGACTCTTTGTACTGGGCTTCCGAGGTTGGCAACATTTTATTGCCATGGCTATTGGGCCTACCATGTGGAGAAAATGAGCCTGAAATATAAAGTCCAGCAGAGGCAAGAAGAGATAAGCAAAGCAGTGACAGGATAAACAGAGAGAACTTAGGTCCTATCAGATCTATCTCATATCAGCCTCCTTTTGCAACTTTATGGGAGTTACTAAATTTTTACTTCAGCTAAATGGGGTTTGGTTTCTGTCACTTGCAATAAAAGAATCCAGGCTAATACAATAATTCATTTTATTTATCTTGTGTGGCAAACACCTTAGTAGAGCTATAAAGCAAATTTGGTAGACGATAATTTCCTTTTCTAGGTCATAAGTTTAATTAATATCCTTTCTTTTCTTGCTGGATACCATTTTTTAAATCCTTGAACATAAAGCCTTATGCTAATTTTGAGGCTATTACAGTAAGGGAAAAAAGGACTCTACAAGGAGTATAATGACTTTAGCTAAAGTTGTTTCATTAAATCCCATAGGGAAAATGTGTTAAACATAAGGTATATATGTTTGTCCAAGAATAAATTCTTTTTTACCCCTTAGAGATAAATATTCCAAATACTAGGGTCCTAAATCCTATATGTTAGTCATAGAAGACAAATTTTTATGATTTTTTGACACATTTGTACTGCTAGACTTCACTAAAGCATATGAAGCACACATGTTACCCTGACAGCAAAGAAATGAAAATTATGCACTATATATATTTTTCAGTGGCATCTTTGTAGGCCTTGCCAGTATCTGAACTGTTAGAACATGGTTGAATGTCAATTTTGTGCAGGAATTTTAAAGCAGGTTTATTATAGTGCTGAATATTTCTGGTCATAAATTTTACTATGCAGAAAAAGCAAACTTTCTCCAAACATGAAATTTTATAAACATCCATTAATTGTTCAATATAGCATGGCTTTTGAATTCTAGACATTTTATTAATATTGATTTGGCTATTTTCCCTAAGAAAAAAATATATCATCTGACATGATGAGTTTCAGTATACAGTTTCAATAGTGACCTCTTCTGTTTGTCAGACTACTTTAAGAAAATACAGTGCTAAAATGGCACTATAGTGTTCGAGTGACTTAGAATCTTTTATAAAGGAATAAGTTCAAGAAAAATAAATGAGAATTTTAATAAATACTGAGAATACCTTCACAGTTCTGTTATTGCATGCCATCTTGCTTATCAACACTCCTCTCAGTTTTTTGTCAAGAATGCCATTGAAATCACAGGCAATTAAGCAGTTCTCAGGTCTGAAATAAATTGGAAAGCCTAATTCAGTGAGGTTATTTGCAAAATTTTTATTTAATATTGACATTTAAACCTTCATTTTTAATAAATGAATTGATATTCATTATTAAAGAAAAGCATGAATACTCAAAAGGAAAACTCGCCTCATCCACATTGCATTTTGGTGAATGTTTTACTTCCCTGCCTAGATATGCAAGCATAGATTCACACACAATTATAAGAACTAGGTAATTCTACAACAGAAATTCTAAAATAAATGTGGCACAAATAGGATAGAATTTTATTTTTCGTTCCTGTGAATAAGTTCAGTAAGTCATGATTCCTCAAAGCATTAGGCACAAAGGTCCTTCCAGCTCTTTGCTTCTCCAATCTCAGGAGATGACTTTGGGTTCTCATG
Source organism: Microcebus murinus (assembly GCF_040939455.1). Classification (NCBI taxonomy): domain Eukaryota; kingdom Metazoa; phylum Chordata; class Mammalia; order Primates; family Cheirogaleidae; genus Microcebus; species Microcebus murinus. Next base: position 68,056,110 of record NC_134114.1, read on the forward strand.
GTCCAAAATGGCTGCGCGATCACGTCAGCATTCCAGGAAGTAAGATAACAGCACTACCCACTAAAAATAAGACCTAAGCCACATCTATATAATATTATACATATCTACTGTTATGTTTTCAATAGTCCACATTAAAAAATAAGACATAAAATCAATTTTGATAGTATATTATTTCAACATGTAATCATTATAAAAGGTTGCTAATGAGAAATTTCACTTTTTTTTTATACAAAGTCTTAGAAATTTGAAATGTATTGTATACTTTAAGTATATCTCAATTTAAATGAACCCCTTATCAAGTGTTCAACCTATGGCTAATGATTACCACACAGGAAAATTTTTCCAACTAAGATGGGGAGCAATGCAAGGATGTTATCTCTCATCACTTCTAAGCAACATTGCACTTAGTCTTCTCTCTCTCTCTCTCTCTCTCTCTCTCTCTCTCTCTCTCTCTCTCTTTATTTTTATTTTTTATTTTGAGGCAAGATCTTGCATGCAGGCTGAACTGTAATGGCACTGTCATGGTTCACTGGAGCCTCAAACTCCTGGGCTCAAGCGATCCTCCTGCCTCAGCCTTCCAAGTACCTTGGACTACATGCATGCACCACAATACCTGGATAATAGGTTTCTCTTTCTGAAGATGGACTCTATTTTCTGTGTTCTATCATTACTATGAGCCCGTTATAGCTCTCTCTCTCTTCCACTCAACCCCCACCAAACTGTCCAATCTGGAAAAGATCTGGAGCTAATTTTTCTGTTTTTAGGAGTATATTTCTCTTATTTACAAACAAATGGAGTTGTTTCATCTTCTTAAGCAGAGAATACAGGTATTCTCTGTTTTTTTTTTTCCTTGATGTCTTCTAATTTAGAAAAATTGGGGGACATTAAACTCTAGAAAGCTACTATATTCTCCTACATAAACTCAGAAACCTCTACACATTTATCACTTAATAGTGCAATATGGGTATTCCTCTAAAGGATAATTTTTTAGCTTTATTAATTCTAGATAATATCTACATAATACTTTATAGCATGGATATACCACAGTTAATTTTGATTTTGGTAAAGGTTCTTTGTTACATACAGTGAATCTGCTCTGGTGTATTTAAGCAGAAACTAGATTTACTAAAGATCGATAGGTAAAGTAACTATACAACTTAGGTCAATATTGTTTTTAAGGCTGTGTCCTGAGGGTAATGCATAATGTCATTCTTTGTTCACTCTCAAAACTGTCCTAGCTAATGATGAATTATGCGGTAATCTTAATAATGGCTCACACAATCATTAGGGAGCTTGAGAAAGATATTTGAAACTAATCTTCTAGGAACAACATCCAAGATCATGCGGCAGAACTGGCCGGATAAGAAGGCTGCTGCCACTGTACACTGACCACCAAGTTTGAAGGGTCAAGACCACCACTTCCCTGCAAGAGCTCCAGCTACCCATGCCCTTTCTACCTCAGGAGCTCCACAGTGCATCTACTGACACCCGTAAAAGGTAGACACTCTCAGGAAAGAAGAAAGCTCCCCAAAAGGAATGTTTCTTCATATTTCAATTCTGATTCAGTCTCTGGAGTGTGTATCTGCCTCTCCAGCACCCAAAGCAGAGCCTCCCTTGCAACAGGGATGCAAGCCATTGTTCTGAGCTCTGCCAGTTATAGATGCCCACAGACACGATAAGTCTATCATTTATTTTATGAATTCTTAGTTTTTTGGCTAGATTAGAAATGCCTCCCCTTAGTTGAGCATCTAGTTTCCTAAGTCTCCCCTCAAAGTTATTTATCTATTTATTTATTGAAGAACTGTACAATGTTTAAATGTGATTCCCATAATTCCCTGGGGAGTCACACATCAGTATCATGCCCCTGATTATACTCTTGAAATTCATTAAATATATGGCATGTCAAAGAGTAAAATGTAATAATCTTAAATTCAAGATTTATCAAGAGTAGTTGATAAATTGTGTGTCCAGGGAGCAACCCCAAGAATTAGTGAATATTAAAGATATTAAATTCATATCAGAAGCAGGGCAAATATAACATAATTGTTAAGATGGGAAAACAAAGAAAGTATAACTCTTTCCAAAGGTATAAAATACTATCATGTGAAAGAGGAATAGATTGTGTCTCTACGAAAAGATATTCAAATCTAAAACTAGGTTATGCTGTCATTCAAAAGGCTTTCATTTTTAAAATAATAGGAAAAAATATTCATAAAATAGTGTCTTATCCATTAACTTATCCTATAGTACCATCCCCAAGGACATTTTATCAGTACATTACTAGTCCAAAGAAATAGCACGATTTTTTTTTCATATCACAACATGTTACACATTTATAAAACTAAATAAGTATATCTTTTAATTTACCACAAACCTAATTTAGAATAAAGAAAATGTTATCATGCAACAAAAATGGTATATGGTTAAAACCATTATTTGTGATATAAATATTTATACTTACATCAAATGTAGGGATGTTAAGTAACACGATTATTACATTGACAAAATGATTATAAAATGTAACCATAAAGTGAATATTAATTTTCTTTCCCACCATACTTTTAAATGTTCTCAGTAAGGTTGGTCCTTTCCCTTTGGCTGAATGGCAGTCCTCATGACTTTTCTTGTCACGCTTATGTAATTAAAGTTCTACAGTCACAGATTAGTAATTAAACCCACCACAGTTCAGTATTACAATTTCCAGTGTTCTATAACAATCAAACCACTTTACCTGCTTGTATGCTGTGGCTTTCCCTCAGTCCCCTACCCCCAAAACTCAGCCCACTCTGCTGTGGGCTATAATCAGGGAAGAAGATGGTATTGGTTTAGTGCCTTCTCTCTTTCCTCACCTAGAGACTGATCCTCCTCTCATATTTATAGTTAATACCTTCAGGGCTGGGGGAGTGGCAAGGGAGGAGAATAAAAAAAAAGTAGGGCGTTAAAGTTCTTGCTCTACTGGTACTCAGGTGATAATTTAATATCAACCCTTTCTGGACTCAGTAGAATTTTAAAGCTGACTCTTTCTCACATGGGACATTCTGTGGAGTCTCGCTGACATTGAATCATTTGCAGTTCCCTTAAATGGTTAAGTGTAGCTCTACTCTGGCTGGTCACCACCTGAAGCCCCATGGTACCTGGAAGTCCACCTCCATCTTCCTTCTCCTCAGGTGCCCTTACCTCTCCTGGGGGTTGTCTTTGTCATCTCACTTTCAAGAATAGCCTTTTTATATTGGAGGGAAAAATTAATTTTCCTTTTTCCCAGAAGTTCTGGGGATTCAGTTATTTCTCAGAATAGTTCTTTACTCTGCTACCATAGTTCAAGGTAGCCAACATCTAACAAGTTAGGTCTCTCAAGTGTGATTCAGAAACGAATCCATTGTATTCCTGTGAGAGGCGGGTGGAGTACACAACACAACTCTAAAGTAGTCCTCTTTTTTATATTATCCTGTAATCTCCAATTGCCTATGTTTTTCCATTCTTGAAATGGGTGAGAAGTCTACATGTTTTCTACATGGTTCTGGAATTCTTGCTTTAAAATTATTTATGTTTTGAACTATCACCTCACTGTAGAATATAGTGTAGTTGAAAACTTTCCTTTCAATGTCAGGTCCATTAAGGTCAACTCTGGGTGTCACAAGTGCTTTACTTAAAAATTCTTCTGCACCTGCCTTCCTCACTCTCCTGTGAATTGTACAATAATTCATAATGTTCACAAACAAGAGTATGAAAAATATATGTACTCTCACTACCAGCATATTCATTTTTTAATATTCTTCTTGTATTTTTCCCAGATGTACACATGCATTATTTAAATTCATAGTATATTCCAACTATTTTTACCTAATATTATAAGAAATATTCAATAGGATAATTTTAATAACAAATGAATATTCCCTAGGATTCTTCCCAGATTTAAAGACAGAGCTAAATACACTTTATTGCTTCAAACAAATTTTTGCTAAAACCAGTTTTAGAACTTTTGTGCATATAGCTTTGTTTTATGTTGGCAGTATACCAGGAAGTAATTTTTTTAAAAGCCTGTGAGATTATTCAAAGCAAATGTCTTTTGCATGGTGCTACTGTGCAGTGAGGCACATGATTATATAAAACAACCCAGAATCCTGTCCAACAATGCATTGCTCTGCTTGCTTGATCCTTATGACACTCAGACCTGCAACAAAAATCTCTGAGCCTCTAAAGGCATGGTAAGTCAGTACATTGACACCAATACTCCGTTATTCATCTACTCATACACTAACAAAACTTGCATTTATCCAGTTCCATCTTATACAGAAAAGCCAAGACCTGTAGGAAATGCAAAATAAATAAATAAATAAAATGTAGATATGTTTTTAGATTTCATTTTGATAGAACAGATATCATTGACAAAAAAATTATAGTATTGTGTCTATAACTTAATATTTAGCAGCCATTATGGATTACCAATACATAATAGTAATTTATATTACTTTATTTAATCTTTCTAATAATCCTTCAAAGTAGACATAAGTAACCTAATTTCAGATGAGAGAACAGAATCTTGGAGAGGTTAAATATTTACACAAGACCAGACAGTTAAATGGCAGAGAATGCCCAACATGGGTCCAGACCATCCATTATGATCTGCCTTGTGTATGCAGTAGTCTGCCCTTAAGAGTGATTCAAGAAAAGAGTTATTCGTTTTCAGAGAAGAATAGTATGATAGAGACAATGGAACTATTTTGTAAAGATAAAAATTATTCCATAACCAGTTAGTTTACAAGTAAATTTATTTCTCTTAAGGCAAAGGGCAAGTGAATTTGAATTGTCCAGTTGATTTTCTAGACTGATCCAATTTTCTTTGGTTAATTCTGTGTCTGAGAGAAAAAATTTATGTGCTCCATCACCTTGTCCAGTCTGTGTAATAATAGCCCCAATTTTAGCAAAGACAAAAGTATTATCACTTTCATTGTACAATGGTCCTAATGTGTCACAGTGAGAGGAAGCTAGTGAGTTTTTCAATGGGTAAACTTATATTCCGATCAAATAAACACAACCCAGGGAGTTCCATGCTTCCTTTGGGTAGCAAGTGGGTCAATTCAGCTTGTTTTCAACAGTTCATTTACTGAAATTAGCATCTATTTTAATTTAATATAGACCAAACATGGAAAATATTTTTGTTTTATAATAGCAAGAACCCTGCTAACTGTGCTTCTACCATGGTTACCACCATTCCGTCACCACCATATTTTATCCCTATATCTTGGCAATCTACTTTCCTTGCTTTCTCTACAATTTATAGTATACATTTTTAACTGAAAATATTTGAGTATACATAGTCTTTTATATGTAAATTTAACTTTAGGATAAAAGAAGAATATAAATTGTAATTCATTCTGAATAGTCAAATTACTAAACAGATAACTCTAGTAATACTTTCTCCGTGTCTCACCATGACAACCAGATTTACTAAGGTTAAGGAAAAGAACCATCACTATCACCATAATTATCAAGAAAAAGCCTCTATTGAGCCCTACTAAGTGCCGGCAGTGTACATGGATCTACTTAAATAGTATATTGCATAAGTTTATCATATAGTTTCAGTTGTCTTCTGGCAATTTATTACATTCATCCACCATCTTTTTTTTTATTTTTTAGAATAATTAATGATAAATATATTTAAACTCCTGGAAGCATATACTCTTCAAAGGATTATTAACTTTTAAAAATTCTACACACACCTTTTTAATTTTAATGACATAATTAAACGAAAAAAGTGTTTAAACTTTAAGATCATATAATTAATTTAAAAATTGGCTGATATAGCCACAATAGAGTATGTATAAACTTATGCAACGTAGAATAAAAATACTCTCAGATAAAAATGTCCCCATGGCACTCACATTTGAAAGTACGTGAATTAAATATGCTTCCCTTATCTCTGGTGGTACGTGGAATTTTTATATCTTAACTAGGCTTTTGCATTTATTTTATGTAAAAACACAAGCATGCCACTAAAAATTTTATTTTCTGTAAATGTCATAGTATAAGATGTAAAACACCATAGCATTGCCTTCACTTAAAATGCTCCAGTGTAATTTATCCTACAATTGCCTGTAAATTCTATTGAATATAACATCCCTACCTTCTTCATATGGATGGACTGCAAGGATATTTACTTCAAGTCTATTTCATCTTTTTCTTCTGAATTTCAACTGCTTCTTTATTTCTCTTGCTTTAACACACATCCCCTCAATTTTCTAAGATACTTAACTCTGATATATTTTTATAACCAACAATTTTCTAAGCTTGAAGCTGATGCACCAAAAGTTATCGAGTTAGATGTGCTTAAATTAATTAGATTTAGTCTGAACATTATTTAAATTATACCATAAATGATTAAGCATTCAGGCACTGGTGTTAGATTTCTTGGCTTCACCATATCCTAGCTGTGTGCCAGTGGGCAAGTTATTTAAATTCTTAATTCTTTAGTTTTCTCATCTATAGAGTGGGGATAATAATAGTATCCATATTATTAAGTTGTTGTGAGGACTAATGAAATAATCCATGTAAGTACTTAGAATAATATCTGGCACAAACCAAGTATGCAATAAAGTTAAATATTGTTATTGTTGCTATAATTATTATTACTTATCATTATATGATAAGTTAATAAAGGGATGGGGGAAATGTACAACAAAGATTTAGGTCAAATTTAAGGATACTAGACTTATAAAATTACAACAATAAAAAATTTGAACTCTGGCTCAAATTGAATTTAATTTCACATTCTTTAATTTACTCTCACTTGTAATTTAAAATTTTACCTTACCTTTTCTCACATTATATACTTCACACTGTCATGTTGTGCTTGAGTTTATGGCTTATTTTTATAAATATGAGTCCTATTAGTTTCTCAAATTACATAACTTAATAGCTAGTTTATCTATTTCCTTATCAAAGTGAGGCAATATATAATTAAAATCTTAAAAATGTCTCAGTTAAGTTTGATGGAGTCATAATTTCCCCATTATAAAATCGTATCTTTTTTAAATCCATGTATCCCACATTATATTTAATAGAATAATCTTTAATATGTACTACATCAAAAATAAACTTTTATTATTCCTCAGAACACTGGTCACTAATTAATATTGTATTATACAGCCATTTGTTTATTTGTGTATCCATTGTTTCTCCCAATAAACTGTAAGTTTCATAAAGGCAGAAAATTCCTTTATTTTTTTTCACTGCTCTAACTTTGGTCTCTCCAATAATACCTTTCACAATATATATAAACACATAAGGGTTACATTACATAACCAAACTTTTTTGCTCTTGGACCTTTTCACTGTGGCTTATTTCATGGAACTAGTATTCCTTGGAATGCACTTTGGGAAACACTGTATGATGAATCTTTTTTTGTTTTCTTCTCAAAGCTTATTTTCCATCCTTTTCCTCTCATTATGGTGTCCCAGGATGCACCATACAAAAAACTTGACTGCCTGGCAAGCTCCTTTTCCCTCTGCTTTGGTTTGATTCAGTCAGCTCGGAGGCAATAACAGGAGATCCAGAGGAAAGGAGGAGAATGGGGGAATGGACACATTTATTCCCCAGGTCCCTCATCAAGGCATTGTGGGTTGGCTACATCTCAGCTAAAGGCCACACCTGTCATGGAGTAATCCTCTCCATAAAGCTATCCTCTCAGTGTATGGGAACCTTCTCCTCCCCTTGTCCTATGAGACTAACTTTGATTAAGGCCTCGTAGGTACCCATCCCTCCCTTTTCAAGCCCAAGGTCATTGCACTATTACTTGAAGCTTTTCTGAAATTCAGCCCACACATTTTAAATAGTTCCATTGTTAAACTCCCTTCAATTACTCGGTTTGCCGATACTGTCTATTTCTTGCCAATCCCCCATTTCATACTGATATATAATCCCATCATATCCTTAGTCTTTTAAATGGATGGGTATTTAGGTAATATCTGTCTCAAGATTTATTCTATTAACACTCTACTGAGTAGTGGTTTCAAAAGTTCAAGATTGGGCAACATAATCAGACAGAGCATGCTTTTGTATAAAATATTATAGAGATCACAAACACTGAATTTCTGGGGAGAACACCCATATATTTTGATAAATTCTAAGAAACAACTGGCAGGATAATTATGACACTGGGATTATAATACCTGCCGTTTAGCACTTTTGTCTGTACTGAAAATGAATATGCATGCCAATGGACACAGAGGTGTTGGTGGCATCTCTCTATTACAGTAGCATTTGGAGTTTACCTCTCTTATCACATCCCTAAATAAAGCTATATACCTCACATGAAAGGAGAAGAGAATTGTGCCCTATAGAACTAAGTCAATAGAACATTCTGACTATAGAGAATATAGATTCTAACATGGACTTCCTATTTCAGAACTGTGGAAATAACACTGTAGCTTCTCCTAATATATATTTTTTTAATTTCCAGACACATAAGTGCTTAAGTAGAGGCCTGACTTATAGAAAATCCACAAATTCTACAAAAAGTCCCAGGAAATGTATGGTCGGGAGATAAACAAATTGGGAATTATCTTTTCTCCCTCCAGATGAGCAAATATTGTTCTCTGTGTCACAGTGAGAGCTATGGGTTTTCATTTTTGTTGTTCAGTATTTTTGTTTTTGATATGTGTGCGTAAACACTTCACTATATGTATTACACTGTGGTCACAACATCCATTCACTGAAATAACATTGTTCTCAAAGTGACAAGAAAGTAGCACTTTTCAAATCTTACTTTATACATGTGCATTTATTATTTTTTACTGCACATATTTAAGGTTTGATAGATATGTGTAAATAATGAAATGATGACAATGAGCTATAGATTTTGAAGAAATCAGGCTCTTCTCAGTGAGTCTTCC